>NC_051216.1:46096798-46121798 GCF_015220715.1 Pygocentrus nattereri
TACCCTCACTGGCCACTTTATCAGAAACACCTACCTTGTGCTTCCACTCACTGGCCACTTTATTAGAAACACCTACCTTGTGCTTCCACTCACTGGCCACTTTATTAGAAACACCTACCTTGTGCTTCCACTCACTGGCCACTTTATTAGAAACACCTACCTTGTGCTTCCACTTACTGGCCACTTTATCAGAAACACCTACCTTGTGCTTCCACTCACTGGACACTTTATTAGGAACACCTACCTTGTGCTCCCACTAAAGGCCACTTTATCAGAAACAGTGTTGTATTCATGGTGACGCCTGGTTCCTATCACCACCACTGTAAAGACCTCTAAACCATTTCACACCAAACCCACTCTGGATCACCCCACAATGTTTGCCTCATAATGACTGAATCAGAAAAGAGAAATTTTCAACAATCAGTGGAATTTGTTTAAATCAATAAAACTATTTAGAGAATTATCTCAAAATTTTTACTCAAAACTATCCAAAAAGAATTTAAACTTAATTGGCCCTTAAAGTGGAACCTCAAGCATTAGCTAAGAACTGACCGAGTCATAGTGGCCCTAGTTAACCAATAAATAAATAGCAAGTTTTCAGTCTTTTCCCTGCATCAGATAGAACCTGTGACCAATGCTACATTAACAATGTTGGCTAATACTGTTCAGTGATTATGTCTGAAGGGCTTTAGCGCATAGAAGGGCTGGTTAAAACTCAGTGCGCTCAAGCAGGAAATAACTGTCCTCCGGAAAACCGCCGTCCCGTTCCGAAGAGCAGCTCAGAAAGGAGGGAGGAGAAATGGGATGGGGGTGAGAGGTGAAGTGAGAATAGAATGAAACAAAAAGATGAATAGAGGAGCAGGCAAAGGGGAGAGCCGGCGGTGAGAAGGGCGGCTTGGTGACGGGGAAAAGAAGCGTAGGGGAACAGAAAGCGGAGGGGAGGGGGGGGGGGGGGGTGGGGGGGTGGAGAGAAGGATTATCTCCACAGTGTGAGTGTGATTGTGTATTCATATCTCTGTGGGGACCGCGTCTTCAGGACGGTGTTGTCGGGACGTGAGCGACTGCTCTCCACGAACTGAAGCTTTTATTAGAAAATTTTCACTTCCCTTTGGTTCCTAATAGTTCTGCAAAACAGATATTCCATCTAACCCTTTCCCCAAATGCTGCATTTTTCAGTTTTTGACATGATTTGAAAAAGCCTGTTGCTCTTTACATTGTGTGTAAATTCCATGGTGAATGGACTAAAAGAAATGGCCCAAAATGACTTGGAATGACATCTGGTTCCATTGACTTACATTAAAAATAAAGTAGGTTTTTCCTTTTTCCTATAAAGTTACCATTTTGCAGATGCAAGTTTTTCTTCCAACAACAGCGATTAGCTAATTCTGTTTCTCTAAGTCAGATTGTTTCAAGAAGGGCCTGGGTTCGATTCCCCGGCCGGGTGACCAGGTTCCTCTCTGTGTGGAGTTTGCATGTTCTCATGGTAAATTGCCCCTGTGACTGTGTCTGTCTGTCTGTCTGCCCTGCGATGGACTGGCGACCTGTCCAGGGTGTATCCTGCCTTTCCCCCAATGACAGCCGGGATAGGCTCCAGCTCCCCCCGCGACCCAGAAGGAAAAGCGGCTTAGAAGATTTGTGTGTGTGTGTTGATTTGAGCTGATCAGTTGTTTGTTCATCATCACTGTTTCATAAACGTTGTTTAACTAAAGTTGCGTGAAGGTTTCACCATGTAAGCCTTCAGGGAAAAAACCAGCACAGATCAGCCTGATTTCCATGGTGGTCCAAGCTGGTTTAAGCTAGTCAACCAGCACACAAGCCTTAAAATCACAACAGTCATAGAGAAGCAAGTAGAAACGCCCCCCAAAGAACATCAATACATACTATCTGCTCGCATGCGTTTATACAGGAATACGTTGAAGAAAATCAATCTCGGTCAGACGGAGAGATAGAAAGCACTCCAGGCACAACAAACCTCCTCTGCTGAGAGACTGGTTCAATATTTGTCTAACTTCTAGAACCTCACTCCTCCTTCTTTTGGTGTCTTTTTGCAGCTGGAACTCGTTCTGTATCACAAATCATACAGACTGCCTCACGTGATTTAACTCCTCAACCCAGGGAGTGGGCCACGTTTGGACATCCGTTCTTCTCTAACCATGAAGCCTACTCTGGAACCTCACACATAAATAATTAAATAATGTCCTTTTCAGTTTGACATGCTGACCTACATGCCTGGCCAGACTCTTTTCTTGCAGGGAAATGGCCTCAGTCCCTGAGGGCGAAATGTAAGACTGGCTAACAACTAGTCACCAGTAAATAAGCAACATTAAGTGGCCCTTATTAGTCCCACAACGTGGAAATTCCCCCTTGACACTTAACCCACCCATGCAGTGAAACACCACATACACACTAGTGAGCACACACACACTAGGGGGCAGTGAGCACACTTGCCCAGAGCGGTGGGCAGCCCTATTCATGGCGCCTGGGGAGCAGCTGGGGGTTTGGTGTCTTGCTCAAGGGCACCTCAGTCACGTGCTGTCGGCTCAGGGGATTGAACCATCAACCTTCCGGTCACAAGGCCGATTCCCTGACCTCCAGCCCATGACTGCCCCCGTTATTGCAAGAGAACATTTTCTGTATATTCTTTTGTCCATGTGTTGACAGTCAGTCAGTCAGTGTTGTCATGTGGTACATTACGGTTGTTCTGATTGGCTGCTTCTTGAAATTTTTAAACTAAAGCCTCACCATGTAAAGTCAATCTAAAACCTAAAAAGCTGTGACTTCAGTAGCAGTTGCAAAATGCAAGCCTCTGCTGATAATACCTGAGAAACAGAACAATTAGTGCCCAGACATAACTCATGTTTATTGTTCTGTCATTTTTTTGGTATCATTTTAGAGCCTAGGCCTAACTTGAATTAGCCTCCCTCTACCCCTGTGAACAGTCTCTGACCACATTGTGGCTCTTGACCTGATGTTTTGCAACACCGCTGTACCAGAAATCACATAATCAAGTCTTTTGGAGATGATCTAACAACTCCACAAAGTCTGAGGCAAGCCTGTGATGATCTGTGCATGCATTAGCACAGTGTAAAATGAATGAAGCGAACTTTAGATACTAATCTTGGATAAATGTATACATTTAGAGTAAAAGGCCAAAATATTTGCAAAAGCTTCACACGCTTCGCAAACTTCGCTGTACCTATTCTTTTGCATGCCGTCACACTGTATGGGCCCCGTTATTTTGGGGACCGAATCAGGGAGTAACTGAGTAACTGAGCTGCCTGACATCTTCAATTTGATGTGCTTTGTCAATGATTGACCTGTAAGACGCGACAGAAGCGAGAGAAGAGCGACGACGCAGGCCAGTAATTCAGTGTTTTCACTCCAGGTTTGGAGCCGCTGCAGTGTATAGTTCAGTGTGTCTCTCTGCTGATCACTTCGTTCAGCTCAAGAGTGGATTAATTAGATAATAATATCAGGTATTTTAACCAGGAAACCACAGTTATGCAGAGCAGGGGTTTCAGGACTAGAGCTGAACTCTGAACTAAGTGCACCAGCAAACTTACAGAATCACGTCTGTTGAAACGCGACATAGTTTTCCGAGCCACGGCATTCAGTCTGATATTCAACGTTTATGTTTCTCCATTCAAATGTCATTTAAATCAGAAACAGAGAGTAAAGTTATCCCAGCGGTCTGACGACTGTTTATCTCTCGGCTGATAACATCAGCTAAAGGCCAGCATTGTTCACATCTGTATTAATTAGCTGATGTCATTTCCCTCCTATGATGAGAGTTTATCTCCTCTTTATGAACACCATGGGATCCTTTACCGACCCTAACGTGAAGATTCGGTGGGCTTCTGTGTTTTTGTGGGAATATCCGTTACAGAATGATGTGGGTTTTTAATGCAGTGCCGCCTGAGGGGTCGAAGGTCACGGGCATTCAGTGCTGGTTTTCTGCCTCTCCGCTTACTTGCAGAGATTTCTCCAGATTCTCTGAATCTTTTGGTGATATTATGGACTGTAGATGATGAAATCCCTAAATTCCTGCAGTTGCATGTTGAGAAACGTTGCTCTTAAACTGTTGGACTATTTGCTCACGCAGTTGTTCACTAAGTGGTGAACCTCGCCCGTCCTTGCTTGTGAACGACTGAGCCTTTCAGGGACGCTCTCTTCATACCCAATCATGACACTCACCTGTTTCCAATTAACCTGTTCACCTGTGGAATGTTCCAAACAGGTGTTTTTAGAGCATTCCTCAACTTTCCCAGTCTTTTGTTGCCCCTGTCCCAACTTCTTTGGAACGTGTTGCAGGCATCAAATTCAAAATGAGTGAATATTTGCAAAAAATTTAATATGGGTTGAAAAGGATTTGCAAATCATCGTGTTCTGTTTTTATTTATATTTTACACAACATCCCAACTTCACTGGAATTGGGGTTGTAGTTGCACTTATCAGAGTAATATTTTCTAAGAAAGCTGGGCTTTGTGGTGTAACTAGTGGTTAGAAGTGTCTATTCTCCTTGTGTGTCATGTCCTCTTGCCTTACCCACTCCCTGTGTGTCATGTTGGGGGTGCACTAGGGTGGGTTGCCTGTTCATACGTGAAGTGTCTTCCATGTTGTCTTCTACGCCAGTGCTTCAATATATTCTGCAAAACTGTATGAGATAATATCCCTTATTACATGTAAGTATCTATATATAATAATATGGACTGGGTGTATTATATCTACACGTAATAAACGTTTTCTAAATCTAACTCTAACCTTCACCTTAGGAACCAGGAAGACACGGTTTTGGTGTTTCAGGGAGACCCACTCACACACACACACACACACACACACACACCAAATCTCTTTATCTTTCTCTCTTTGTTGTGCAGCTTATCAGAGGGATGCATCCCAGATAAGCCTGGAAATCTGAAAAGCGCTTTGGGTCCAGCACTGCTGATATGAACACAGCTCATCACACAAACTCACAAGACACAAAAGACTTTAATCAACCCTGACATTCTGTCCTAACCCAACTGTAGCACAACAAAATCCTGTCTGATCCCGACTGTACCATGACACATTTCTGTCCCAACCCAAATTTACTGCAATAAAATTCTATCTGAACCAAACTGTAATGCAAATAAATTTTGCTGTAGCCCCACAGAATTCTGCCTGTATCTGATTGTAGTCCCACCAAATTCAGTCTGTGTAGTCTGTAGTCTGACTGTACACCAACAAAATTCTGTCCCAACTCAACTGTAGTCCAACAAAATTCTGTCTCAACTCGACTGTAGTCCAACAAAATTCAGTAAGAACTCGACTGTAGTCCAAGAAAATTCTGCCTCAACTCGACTGCAGTCCAACAAAATTCAGTAAGAACTCGACTGTAGTCCAAGAAAATTCTGCCTGAACTCAACTGTAGTCCAACAAAATTCTGTCTCAACTCAACTGTAGTCCAACAAAATTCTGTCTCAACTCGACTGTAGTCCAACAAAATTCAGTAAGAACTCGACTGTAGTCCAAGAAAATTCTGCCTGAACTCGACTGTAGTCCAACAAAATTCTGTCTCAACTCAACTGTAGTCCAACAAAATTCTGTCTCAACTCGACTGTAGTCCAACAAAATTCAGTAAGAACTCAACTGTAGTCCAACAAAATTCTGCCTCAACTCGACTGCAGTCCAACAAAATTCAGTAAGAACTCGACTGTAGTCCAAGAAAATTCTGCCTGAACTCAACTGTAGTCCAACAAAATTCTGCCTCAACTCAACTGTAGTCCAAGAAAATTCTGTCTCAACTCGACTGTAGTCCAACAAAATTCTGTCTCAACTCAACTGTAGTCCAACAAAATTCTGCCTGAACTCGACTGTAGTCCAACAAAATTCTGTCTCAACTCGACTGTAGTCCAACAAAATTCAGTAAGAACTCGACTGTAGTCCAACAAAATTCTGCCTCAACTCGACTGCAGTCCAACAAAATTCAGTAAGAACTCGACTGTAGTCCAAGAAAATTCTGCCTGAACTCAACTGTAGTCCAACAAAATTCTGCCTCAACTCAACTGTAGTCCAACAAAATTCTGTCTCAACTCGACTGTAGTCCAACAAAATTCTGTCTCAACTCAACTGTAGTCCAACAAAATTCTGCCTCAACTCGACTGCAGTCCAACAAAATTCAGTAAGAACTCGACTGTAGTCCAAGAAAATTCTGCCTGAACTCGACTGTAGTCCAACAAAATTCTGCCTGAACTCGACTGTAGTCCAACAAAATTCTGCCTCAACTCGACTGTAGTCCAACAAAATTCAGTAAGAACTCGACAGTAGTCCAACAAAATTCTGCCTCAACTCAACTGTAGTCCAACAAAATTCTGCCTCAACTCGACTGTAGTCCAACAAAATTCTGTCTCAACTCAACTGTAGTCCAACAAAATTCTGTCTCAACTCGACTGTAGTCCAACAAAATTCAGTAAGAACTCGACTGTAGTCCAAGAAAATTCTGCCTGAACTCAACTGTAGTCCAACAAAATTCTACCTCAACTCAACTGTAGTCCAACAAAATTCTGTCTCAACTCAACTGTAGTCCAACAAAATTCTGTCTCAACTCGACTGTAGTCCAACAAAATTCAGTAAGAACTCGACTGTAGTCCAAGAAAATTCTGCCTGAACTCGACTGTAGTCCAACAAAATTCTGTCTCAACTCAACTGTAGTCCAACAAAATTCTGTCTCAACTCGACTGTAGTCCAACAAAATTCAGTAAGAACTCGACTGTAGTCCAAGAAAATTCTGCCTGAACTCGACTGTAGTCCAATAAAATTCTGTCTCAACTCAACTGTAGTCCAACAAAATTCTGTCTCAACTCGACTGTAGTCCAACAAAATTCAGTAAGAACTCGACTGTAGTCCAAGAAAATTCTGCCTCAACTCGACTGCAGTCCAACAAAATTCAGTAAGAACTCGACTGTAGTCCAACAAAATTCTGCCTCAACTCAACTGTAGTCCAACAAAATTCTGCCTCAACTCAACTGTAGTCCAACAAAATTCTGCCTCAACTCGACTGCAGTCCAACAAAATTCAGTAAGAACTCGACTGTAGTCCAAGAAAATTCTGCCTGAACTCGACTGTAGTCCAACAAAATTCTGCCTGAACTCGACTGTAGTCCAACAAAATTCTGCCTCAACTTGACTGTAGTCCAACAAAATTCAGTAAGAACTCAACAGTAGTCCAACAAAATTCTGCCTCAACTCAACTGTAGTCCAACAAAATTCTGCCTCAACTCGACTGTAGTCCAACAAAATTCAGTAAGAACTTGACTGTAGTCCAACAAAATTCAGTCAGAACTCGACTGTAGTCCAACAAAATTCTGCCTGGCCTCAACTGTAGCTGTAATCTAACCTTAACCTCAACCCAAAACCTAATCCTAACCCCCATATGTTTTTGACATGTTACTGAGAGTCGTTTATTTATTGTTGAGTGTTTATTTATTTCATCTAAACAGGACTCAAAATAAAGTGTCACCCATTTTTCTCTGTTTTTCATTCTCTTTCTTTTAATAATGTTTCATTTCTGTTTTCCTGTAATCCTGAAAAGCACTTTGTCTACAGTTTTCTTATTTGAATTCAAGTCCCCTTTTTGGTTTATGGTGTATCTCACATCACGTAAATCATGAATGGGGTTTTTTTGCACATTTCTAAATTGTTTATCATGGTCAAGACGTGGTATATTGCCCAACACTGGTCCCTGTGTGTGAATTTCTGTATGTTGGAGTGTGCTAGTATCTGTGTGAGTGTCTGTGTTTACGAGTGAAAACACTGAAGGACAGTGAGGACGGCCTGACAGCCACTAACCCAAAGTCAGACAGTGTGTCTAATTATGGAGGCTCATCAGCATCGGCACTGGGGACCCATTAATTACTTTACCATTTAATCTGCCGCCTTTTATGCTCAAGCCCCTCACTCTAATCTCCACCGCTCTGCCTCAAAAAACAGGTCAGTCTGAGTGACCCAAGTACAAAAATTAGCCGGCAGACAAAAGAGCCTGCTTTTCACAACCACATGACAGACTGTTCACTGGGAAATGCAGGCACTTCAGGTACCTGAGCATCGAGCATTCCCAGGAATTCTTGATGAGGGTAGCGGTTCTGTGCACCCAGGTAAGCATGGCAGAAGACTTTGCCTGTTACCTCCCCAGGCCCCAGGACTAAAGAGAGGCTTTGGGCAGCACGTATCCACAGACAGCATGGGGCAAAAGCTGCCAGTTGGTGTTAATCAAATAGGAGAAACCCTGCTGACCTGGATGGCTCCCTCCAGTTCAAAGCCCCTGATTTAAAAGAACTGTTGCCCAGGCCTTCAAACAGGTGCTCACAGCAGGTGTCTACAACAACACATTCATCTCACTATCTGGTGAAAAGAACTGATGATGGTCCACCAGGTACATCCAGCACAACCTGAACAAGCCTGCTTCCGTTTACAGCCCTGACAACCCGAGCCTTGCTACTGACCATCATAACTGTTCCAGGAAAACAAGAGTTTGAAGGAAAGTCTTTTCAAGAGCCCATTATATCTCCTTCAAGCTGTAAAAGTGGGGCGACTAAGCCATGTTTTAAGGCTATATCTATATCTAGACTGCAGACTTGAAGGCTGCCATTACATAGTCTTAGTGGATTTTGGATCTACTGTCTGGTTAGCTGTGCTGCCCAACACCAGCAGTCTGTGCCCAGCTGGTTGGATACCCAGTGGGTTACAGATGAAGATGGCCATGTTGATCCCTTTATTGTTCTGCTGCAGTTTCTTAGCTCTTGTGACAGAAGTTGGAAGTTATACTCATAAAGATGCTATGGCCATCTTCAAATGTCTCAGGGGAAGCTTGTGATGAATGTCTAAATTTGGAGAAAAAAATGTTGACTGGCAAGCAGACTGAGATGAAGAAAGGGCAAAGCTCCTGCATGTAGCCACTGTGGGCAAAGGAGATACTCATGAGTTATGGCTGGCTGATATTCAGGATTCATACACCAAGACCTGTTGATTTGCTGGGGGCCATCTTCATCTGAAGGTGTCGACTGGCATCGACTTATCTGCCAGTCACCTCGGAATGGAAAACATCCCCTTGGCAAGGACAAAAGAGAGTGACATTCCTGTCATGAGATCAAGACCATGGAGAGTGCCCAACTGCTACCCTCACCATGGCTGACACAGTCAGCAGCAGAATTCCCTGAGAATCCAACACCACAAAGAAAGAGCAGCTTGTGGCTGGGTTCCTTCATGAAGTATTGCAGACTATAGTTGGGCAGTACAATGCATCTGTGTGACTTTAATGAAGAACAGATGTGGTTTGAGCAGGTTGAGAAAAGTTTTGAGGATATATTTACAGAAAAGATTTGGGTCACTATTGATTATTGAAGACTTTTCACTGTGGTAGTGGAGTTTGACTGGGCCTAGAGCCAGGAGACCTTTTGCCACAGTAATGGAGTTTGAGTGGGCCAAGAGCTGGGAGATTTCTCACTATGGTAGTGGAGTTTGACTTGGCCACAAGCTGGGAATTTTTTTTTTACCACAGTAGTAGAATTTAATTGGGCCACGAGCTGGGAAATTTTACACTATGGCAGTAGAATTGGACTGGGCCATGAGCTGGGAAATTTTTCATCACAGTAGTCGCGTTTGACTGGGCCACATGCTGGGAATTTTTTCACCACAGTAGTAGAGTTTGACTGGGCCATGAGCTGGGAAATTTTTCACCACAGTAATAGAGTTTGACTGGGCCATGAGCTGGGAAATTTTTCACCACAGTAATAGAGTTTGACTGGGCCATGAGCTGGGAATTTTTCACCATAATAGTAAAGTTTGACTGGGCCATAGGCTGGAAATTTTTTCACCATGGTAGTAGAATTTGATTGGGTCATATGCTGTGAAATTTCTCACCACAGTAGTAGAGTTTGACTGGGTCCTATGCTGGGAAATTTTTCACCACAGTAGTACAGTTTGACTGGGCCATGAGCTGGGAAATTTTTCACCATGGTAGTAATAACGCTGGGGGGCTTTACAGCAATCCAGGTCAATCCCCCAAGTGAGAAAGTCAAGGGGAACAGTTACAAGAGTGGCAACTCCCTAGGAAGAAGACGAAGAAACCTTGAGAGGAACCAAGTCTCAAAAGGGGACCCATCTCCCGCGAGTCAACACTGGACAGCAAAATAATAACAGTGCAATAAAGAGCAACACGAATAAAGAATGAAGCTTTGAGTAATGAATATATAATAGTGTAAAATGAATAAAGAGCATCTCACTGGACACAAGTATTTAGATTAACCACTGAAAACTGATGACTACTGTCAGAAGCCTTTTAGAGACTGTGTCTGAAAAGAGACTGGAATGGTATTTGCTGGGGGTTCTTTGCATGAAAAAGCCTCAACATATTAAGATTGAGAACTGTGTAAAAGCATCATTGGATTTGAGGAAGCCACTTTATTACTTGAATGAATTATTGTTGTTATTAGGTTTGATGGTATGACATGCTACCTTGAGTATCTCTGTGTGTTGAGTTGTATAAAACACAAACAAAATGCCTACATTACTATATGTGAAAGTATGTGGGTGTGGAAATGCTTTTAATGCCACCTGCAGTGCGTTGCTCTGTGTATGATTACAGAGCTGCAACCTCTCGGTTCCTCCAGTTCTTTTCTCTGAACTTTCCTGAAGTCATCTTCTGCCTCGTTAAACAGTTCCACATCCAATAGACTAATTATTACCAGATTATCCACAGCTTATCCCTCCTCCTCTTTCTTTCTCAGCCTTGCTCGGTCTCTTCTTTCTGAAAATAGTTCTCTCTGAACTTAGACCGAGTGGTAACGTGTCAAACTGTCTCTGGCGTTCTCTGAGAGCTGAAGGGCTGGTTCATTAGAGCGAAAGAAGCCCAGGTGAGAGCCCATTATGGCAAATCTATTCATTGGCTGGTTCTCCTCCACCTGCACTGAAAAGAGCACAGCAAATGCATGGCTTTTTCCTCAGAAACACAGAAAGCAAACACAATGGCAGACGGTCAGTGCTCATGAGGAGTTGAGTGGTTTTTATGGTGGCGTCCCCTTTGGAAGTAAGAAGAGAGCTCCACTCAATAAACACATCATCCTTAGTGGGGCTTTTCACCTCGAGCTATAGGACGTTGCTTGTCTCCTTGGCGTCATCAAGCACCATGGCAACCAGGAGATGACCTGTTCCATCATCATGGCTGTAGCAGTGAGATAAATCCATCTGCAGACCCTGGGAGCCAGCAGCAGTTCCAGACCGGCAGCTTTAGACTTGTGCTTCTTAATGTGCTGGTGACAGTGTGAAGGAAGCATTTTTGCATCATGGTTTACAGGCTCAGGCGTTGCCCTGTTGAGGCTCCACAGCTGAATCAGATCAGTAGGTAATAATAAAATAATCCTCCTCTACAGTAAAATAAAGCTCTGCTGATCCTTCAACACAGTTTAACAGTAAATGCTCTTAAACGCTGGAGTTAATGTAGAACTGCTGATTCACCCTTTAACCCTGAAGATCAGCACAGACGGCTGGTCACCATAGCAACACAGATGACAGTCTCGCCCAGCTAGTAGCTCATGAAACAGCAAAGAGAGAGATTTAAGACGGACATCGATAATTTGGAGACAAATGGACTTACTTGCATCTATAATCACTCCAGCTGGTTTGCTGATACGTTTAATCTGTGGGGAGAAACTGACAAACACTAAAAAGTCTCGAGGCTGTGGTCAGTTTCTCATTGATCAGCTTCTTGTTCAAATTTTCACGTTCCACCTTAAATGGTGCAACAGTTAGCTACGTAGTTATCTACATTCCATTTATGGTGGAACGTGAAAACTCTAGCAAGAAGCTGGTGAATGACACGCTAAACTTCAGCCTTGTAAAAAGTCTAGAGTTTACTGCTAATTTTACAAGACACTGTTCTACTTTTTGCAGAAAAGTTTCCTGCTGGAGATGTGAGAGAAGTGGCTATAACTGAGCTTAAAGCAGATCAAAGTAAGTCTGTGTTTTCATGGGGTTCTCTGAGGCTTTTAGGACGACTTTATGACTTATTCAACTTCACAAAATATTTGGTGGGTATTGACACAAACATAACCTCGTCCTGGCATGAAAAAGTTTGGGAAATCTTGACTAACTTAAGTAAGCTTAATCCAAACTGATGGCGGTTTCAAGTGTAAAAACCTGGCATGCCCTGAACATCTGAAAGTGCAGCTCTAGGACTCTCTGGACTCTCCAGAGCTGGATGATGGATGATGTTGATAACATCGGCTGGGTGTCTGTAGCTGTGGACGTTTAAAGGGCGGACAGATCCTTCGGAAAAGAGAAATGCTCCAGCATTGTGACGATGAGGGTATAATTTTGCATTTTTTCTGATGCTGTGGGGGCAGAAGAGGTTTAAAAATGCTTGAGAAGCCAAAGAAAATAACCATGTGTACAGCAGTCCATCAAACACTGAAGCCAAACAAGGCTTTCTGGCCTGCCCTCTCTCCTCTTCTCCCTCTCTCCTCTGTCCACTCTCCCCAAACCCTTCATTTGAGTCCACTTAAGGTCTTTTTCTATGTCTAATGAAAGCTACAGTTTCTGAAAAAAAAAGAACTTAGGAAGAGCAGCCAAATGTTCCCAAACATCAAAACGTTCCTGTTTTCAGAATCTTGTCGATATTTCGTCCCTATACAAGGTCAAACAGACAAGTGGGTGGGTCAGAAAATGACAATACAATCATTTTGTACTTTGCTGTTGTGCAAGTAAGACGATCCAGATCTAATCATCACCACAACAACATCAACTTTACCACACCTCAATCATCAAGTACAGACAAATCTCAGACAATTAACAGATTTCAGGAATTAAGCCTAAACATTTCATTTTGCTAGACTTTTGTGTTCAAATGAATTGATGTGATTACATAATGAAACCTGTAGTATATTAAGCAATTAATTTGTGCCTCCAGATTTTGGAAGCACATTTCCACCACTTGACGGAAAATGCCATAGTGTGTCATAATAATGAGAAAGTTTTTCTTAATTGACTTAATATCTCATATTAATGACCTACTTTCTCATAAAAGTGTCTCATAATTTTGACTTAAGATCTTACAATAATGAGAACAATATTAATGAGATTATGTTATAAGACACTAGGTCACAATTATGAGTGTAACATTGTGGAGTGATAAGGATGCGGACGCATGTGCGAAGACAAGCGAGATTTACTAAGGGCAAATCCATAATCAGGGTCAAGAGGGTCCATGGACAGAGGGCCAGCAGAATTCCAAACAATACACATGTCAACAATCAAATATATCAAGCAAATCAAACAAAGACCAGCGAACACAAGGGGCAAACACAGGGAAGATGACAGAAAACACAACACAGGTGGAAAACAGGTGTAACAAATCAGGGGCAGAGTCAAGAAAACAAGGGGGCATGACCGGGAAGAAACAAAACAAATAGCACATGGACAAGATTGAAAGGTAAACAAAAGCACATGGAAGACTAAAACATAAGCACATGGATAACCGGGAGGGGCCAATCATGACAGGGAGAAAATAAGACATTATCCTGAGAAAATGGGTCATAATTTTGGCATAGTAAGTCATTATTATGAGCTACTAAGTCATCCATAATTCTGAGTTGTAATTATAAGATAGCATGTCATAATTATGATAGTCATAATTATGGGTAATTCAGTCATAAATATAACATAGTAAGCCATTGTTATGAGATACTAAGTCATAATTTGGAGACATTAAGTCATGATTATAACATAGTAAGTCATTATTATGAGATACTATGTCATAATTATGATATAATAATTATTAATAATTATGGTCATAATTAAGATATAGTTATGATGTACTAAGTCAAAATGAGAAACAAGCAAAAGCAAAAAGTCAAAAGAAACCTTAAAATTGAATTTCAGGTCAGAATTCATTTTCAGATGGTGTGATACAAATTCTAATTTAAATTAATGGCATGAATCCAACTCCACAGTAAAACCACCAGAAGAGTCATTGACTTTTGCAGCCCTAAATCAGTTCATTGGTAATAAACAGGTACTCAAGAATTTACAACCATTTGTCACTGTGGAATTAGACCTCCGCATTTAACCCATCCGTGCAGTGAAACACCCACATACGTGCCCACTAGTGAGCACACATGCCCGGAGCAGTGGGCAGCCCTATCCACGGCACCCGGGGAGCAATTGTGGGTTAGGTGCCTTGCTCAAGGACTGTCAGCTGAGGGGATTGAACCAGTAACCTTCCAGTCACAGGGCTGGTTCCCTAACCTCCAGCCCATGACTGCCCCACGATACTGGTACCATATAAAACTTCATTTACACTGTATAACTACCTGGTACCCCAAATAATCACACAGTACGGTGAAGTTTGTACCTCACACTTATTCAGTTACTATCTAGAACCTGCTGGGCATTCCAGTGTGGTTTGACTAACTTGGATGTTGCCTAAAATAGTTATCTAGTTCTTTGGAGTTCATATCACATGGATCATTCAGATATTTACAAAAGATCCATCTGTGCTTTGTAAGAGTGAATATTGCCCAGCCTCCGCTACACATTTCCACTAATATTTTGTTTGACAACAAGTGTGGTGGGCAGAGTTATTTGTCCCCTGCGTCCCCCATATCTGCGACAATCCTGCTCACAGCTCTTCTCACCAGACTCAATCATCTTCACACTCAGGTATTTATGTGAGTCAGAGCTGAGAGTGAGTCACTGTGAGTGAATCTGGAATTCTTCTTGTTGAGGCTGCTTGTTTGAGCTTGGTGGGGTTTAAAAGGGCAACTGTTCTTTGATTACAAATGGCTGATGGATTCATGGGAAAGGGAAATGCTCAGCAGTGACGTCCGATAGGCCATTTTCGCACTTCTGGGTTGGTTAATGCTGAAGAGTAAATATTAACGTTAAACTGCTCCCGGTGGCACTGTAAACTATAGCTGATACTGCCCGAAATCATTGCTCCGTTTCCTCTCGATCAGGTTTAAAAATGTTCAACTTCAGCTGAAAAGCTGCGCTCGTCATGCGTCACTTTTAACAAGGTAGCCAATCAAAAAAGAGTAAAACTGAGCTGTCGAGTGAATACAGGCTGTACAGCAGGACAGACTTACTCACATCTGTGATTAAAAACACTCCAAGACAAACATTCATTCACTGGTGCGTTCAAAGACAGATATCACAGAGGTTTGATTAAAGACCCTGAGAAACGGACTCCTCTCCGCTGTATCGGTGATCAGTAACTATACTGTAGAAATACGATACTGTGTCTCTGAGCTGGTTTTGGTGTTCAGGGCAGTCGCTAATGTTGCTCATGCTTACATGGACTGAGCAGGAAAAACTAAACTTGGTGGAATTTTTCTCCCACATACAGTGAGAGCAGATCTGTTTAGGGATGTGTGACGTGGAGTTGAACATAATAATCTGCTCCACTCCTTTTTGCAAAGCGGAGAACCTCTATCCCCGAGCTCAGTAACGCTGAGATTAATAACTGATCACATTGATTTATCAGTCTACTCAGGCTTTAGCAGAGCTCAGCAACACTGAGATTAATAACCGATCACATTGATTTATCAGTCTACTCAGGCTTTAGCAGAGCTCAGTAACACTGAGATTAATAACTGATCACATTGATTTATCAGTCTACTCAGGCTTTAGCAGAGCTCAGTAACACTGAGATTAATAACTGATCACATTGATTTATCAGTCTACTCAGACTTTAGCAGAGCTCAGTAACACTGAGATTAATAACCGATCACATTGATTTATCAGTCTACTCAGGCTTTAGCAGAGCTCTGTAACGCTGAGATTAATAACTGATCACATTGATTTATCAGTCTACTCAGGCTTTAGCAGAGCTCAGTAACGCTGAGATTAATAACCGATCACATTAATTTATCAGTCTACTCAGACTTTAGCAGAGCTCAGTAACACTGAGATTAATAACTGATCACATTGATTTATCAGTCTACTCAGGCTTTAGCAGAGCTCAGTAACGCTGAGATTAATAACCGATCACATTGATTTATCAGTCTACTCAGGCTTTAGCAGAGCTCAGTAACGCTGAGATTAATAACCGATCACATTGATTTATCAGTCTACTCAGGCTTTAGCAGAGCTCAGTAACACTGAGATTAATAACCGATCACATTGATTTATCAGTCTACTCAGGCTTTAGCAGAGCTCAGTAACACTGAGATTAATAACTGATCACATTGATTTATCAGTCTACTCAGGCTTTAGCAGAGCTCAGTAACGCTGAGATTAATAACTGATCACATTGATTTATCAGTCTACTCAGACTTTAGCAGAGCTCAGTAACGCTGAGATTAATAACTGATCACATTGATTTATCAGTCTACTCAGACTTTAGCAGAGCTCAGTAACGCTGAGATTAATAACTGATCACATTGATTTATCAGTCTACTCAGGCTTTAGCAGAGCTCAGTAACGCTGAGATTAATAACCGATCACATTGATTTATCAGTCTACTCAGGCTTTAGCAGAGCTCAGTAACGCTGAGATTAATAACCGATCACATTGATTTATCAGTCTACTCAGGCTTTAGCAGAGCTCAGTAACGCTGAGATTAATAACCGATCACATTGATTTATCAGTCTACTCAGGCTTTAGCAGAGCTCAGTAACACTGAGATTAATAACTGATCACATTGATTTATCAGTTTACACAGTCTTTAGCAGAGCTCAGTAACACTGAGATT
This sequence comes from Pygocentrus nattereri, assembly GCF_015220715.1. Lineage (NCBI taxonomy): Eukaryota > Metazoa > Chordata > Actinopteri > Characiformes > Serrasalmidae > Pygocentrus > Pygocentrus nattereri. The sequence goes on from NC_051216.1 coordinate 46,113,521, forward strand.
AATAACTGATCACATTGATTTATCAGTTTACTCAGTCTTTAGCAGAGCTCAGTAACACTGAGATTAATAACTGATCACATTGATTTATCAGTCTACTCAGGCTTTAGCAGAGCTCAGTAACACTGAGATTAATACTGATCACATTGATTTATCAGTCTACTCAGGCTTTAGCAGAGCTCAGTAACACTGAGATTAATAACTGATCACATTGATTTATCAGTCTACTCAGACTTTAGCAGAGCTCAGTAATGCTGAGATTAATAACTGATCACATTGATTTATCAGTCTACTCAGGCTTTAGCAGAGCTCAGTAACGCTGAGATTAATAACTGATCACATTGATTTATCAGTCTACTCAGGCTTTAGCAGAGCTCAGTAACGCTGAGATTAATAACTGATCACATTGATTTATCAGTCTACTCAGGCTTTAGCAGAGCTCAGTAACGCTGAGATTAATAACTGATCACATTGATTTATCAGTCTACTCAGGCTTTAGCAGAGCTCAGTAACGCTGAGATTAATAACTGATCACATTGATTTATCAGTCTACTCAGGCTTTAGCAGAGCTCAGTAACACTGAGATTAATAACTGATCACATTGATTTATCAGTCTACTCAGGCTTTAGCAGAGCTCAGTAACTCTGAGATTAATAACTGATCACATTGATTTATCAGTCTACTCAGGCTTTAGCAGAGCTTAGTAACGCTGAGATTAATAACCGATCACATTGATTTATCAGTCTACTCAGGCTTTAGCAGAGCTCAGTAAACGGACACACGAATCCACCAACTCCACATGGTGAGAGGCAGATGACGTGCATCATAGCCCCTCTTTATAGGCTCATAACTCTGGATGAGAGTCTCGTATGATCTCGTGATAAGATGGAATGGAAAGGGCGGCTCTACACTTTCAGGGAATGTTTGAACTGGACTTCTGTGCTGGATCATCACAAAGATACACAAACAGATACAGAAACCTGTAAGTTTGTTATGAGATAATAAAGCTATAGCCAATCCAACGAAGGCAGTTGGATAAAAATAATTTTAAATCAGTTAAAAATAAGTCCCTGATTTGTTGCTGTAGTGATAACAAATGAGAGCTGGAATCTAAACGGTTCATATTCCTGGCTGTGTTACTTCTGCTGTGTCCCAACCGTACGCTAGCACACTAACAGCAGGCCCAGCACAGCTGAACGATTCGGGAAAAATATATAGTATACAGGCCTGGTAAACAATAAGTAAAAAACAGTGGCGTAGCATTAAAAGTGCATTCATTAGTGTAATAGGCGAAGTATAGGAGTGTGTGGTTTGGGACGCAGCATTAGCCGGTCAGACGTCCAACAGCTTCAGTGGCTGATTATAGCTCTGCTGTGCAGCTTGTTAGCTGCTCATTAAACATTTACAAGCGAAAGTTTCAGTTTTTTCCTTATTAAAAATGTATTTATTGAGGAAAACTGGATGTCTACAGATTTGTCCGGGTCATGATGTTGGCTTCTTATTCACCAGCTTTTTTTTTTTTCTTTCAACATTCGTTGTACAGATAAGGTGCCTACTGTAACTGCAGCATTGTTTAGGGTGGAAGGGACAATGTGAATTAGCTTAATTGTGCATTGGACTGAATGTGAGAGGTGTGCAGGTTATAGAGATCCAGTCCATAAATCAAGCCAATCTTTCATAATACAGCGTTTTTCTGGAGACTGCAGCTAAAGTGACCAACCTTATCATCTTCTTCACGGTCATTCTGGTCTATTTCGCTTGGTCTTAATCCACCTGTAGAGTTCTAGCTGCAGCAACAGTGACGAGATGAGCTCCATGAGAGCACAGGCACAGTTACTGGTTGTTGGTAAGGTGTCCTTAATGATGTAATCGAATATTATGACACTACTATGATTATGGCCAATTTTAAGTTTATATTGGACAGGTCAACTTAACCCTCTGATTATTGCATATATTCTTAAAATCACCTTTAAAGGCACTTGCATACAACTTGATACCCACATGTATCAAAATGTCCAGAACGATCTCAGCTCTCTCTATAATGAGGCCCTTTTGACCTGGATCACTGGATAAAGACATAATTCAGCACTAAAGCTGAAGAATACCAGATGTTTAAAATATCACAAGTGTCCAGCGTAGGGTTCTCTTTTAGCAGCTGTAGCCAGTCAGCAGCCTGTCCATGTTGTGCACCCTCTCACACACACACACACACACACACACACACACACACTAACAGCAGGCCATGTAAGGAGGACAACCGAGTGAAGGACACAGCACCTCCACACTTTAACTCCCCGTGGGTTCAGTCCAACACCACATGTGTAATTAGATTAAGTGACCCTTATTTGTCCCACAATGGGGAAATTTCACCTCTGCATTTAACCCATCAGTGAAGTGAATAGTGTATCCCGTGCATCCTGCCTTCCACTTGATGACAGCTGGGATTGGGGGATAGGCTCCAGCATCCCACCCTCCCGCAACCCTGAGGCAGAAGCGGCTTAGAAAGTGTGTGTGTGTGTGTGTGGTGTCTGTGAAGTGAAACACCACATACACACTAGTGAGCACTAGGGGGCAGTGAGCACACTTGCACACTTGGAGCAGTGGGCAGCCCTATCCGTGGTACCCGGGGAGCAGTTGGGGTTAGATGTCTTGCTCAAGCGCACCTCAGTCACGTATTGTTGGCTCTGGGGATTGAACCAGTGACCTTCCGCTTCCCTAACCTCCAGCCCATGACTGGCCCTAATATAATATAAATGTGTGGGGGGTGAACAGAGTGAAGGCACTGAAAATGGGTTATTTTATATGTTCTTCACAGAAAATGAGCAAAGGCCAAGAGTCTGAGGTTGAAATAATAATAAATCATCTCATTTTTTCTTTTGGTAAACATTGAAAACGGGTCCCACAGACCTGAACACCACACAAGGGTAGAAATCACCCTCTGGGCTGAAACCACCCTACCACGCCCACCACCCCCCTCCAAAAAAAAACAACACAGGATCTTTGGAAACATCTCAGTCTGAAAAAGACACAAGACGGAAAACAACGCAGTCATTCAATAATGCTTTTCCATCAGCGTCACTTTCCATCCCAAGTTCTTTTGTCTGCCAGTCAAAGAGAAACGTTTATTAATCTGGCTCAGGTTCTTCTGCTTAAACACACACACACACACACACACACACACACACACACACACACACACACACACACACACACATATGCACACGTATACACACATTATGATGTTAATGAGGCTGCAGCTCTAACGTCAGACTGTATAAAGCAACGGCATGTGACATTCACTCACATCCACAGATCAACTAAGACTGAGAGTGAGTGAGAGAGAGAGAGAGAGAGAGAGAGAGACATTGATGGATAAATGGATGGATGGATGGATGGATGGATGGATGGGTGGACAGATGGATAGATGGCTCGTTAAGCACACGCACACTCTGAGATACACAGATGGGTTCCAATAAAAAGAGATAGACTGCCTCATAGAAAAGCCGGGGAGGTGTGAGTGATTTGGAGAGAATGAGAGATGTAGTTCTCTCAGAGAGAAAGAAAAATAAATATACTGGAATGGACAGCTGGAGACAGCAGGGGGCACTGACACAAACGGAACCAGAGTTCCTCAAGGCCTTACACACACACACACACACACACACACACACACACACACATACAGATACACCAAGCTGAAAATAACATGATGCATTATCCTGCCACCCATTATTTTCATATTATTATGATTATTATTATTATTATTATTATGTAATTTGTTTTATATATATATATATATATATATATATATATATATATATATATATATATATATATATATATATATATATATATTCATTTAAATTGAGCTTTTCTTCAGAAAGACAAGACCACTGTGTACATACAGGTGAACTCACAAATATACACTCATACACAATAGAGGAACCACTCAGCCCTGCAGGAGCCAGGCCAACAACACTTCACAGCCTTGCAAGGAAACAAAACATAGACTTTACCTCCAAACACCACAATCCTGCATCCAAACACCACAACAATTCCTCCAAACACTGCAAACATACATTACCAGAACTTTGCTTTTGTGAAAACTGTGTCTTTATCTCTAAGCTCTGCAACTTTACCCTTAAAACACCACAGGCTGAACTCCCAGACACCACTAGTTTACTTTAAATTCCTGCAATCTTATCTTCAAATATTGCACCCTTGCCTGAACCTGCCAAAATATTAATCGAAATTTGCCTTCAAACAATGCAACCGTATCTCCAAACACCACAATCTTACCATTAAACACTACAACCTTACCATTAAACACCACAAGCTTACCATTAAACACCACAACCTTACCATTAAACACTGCAACCTTACCATTAAACACCACAACCTTACCATTAAACACTGCAACCTTACCATTAAACACCACAACCTTACCATTAAACACCACAACCTTACCATTAAACACTACAACCTTACCATTAAACACCACAACCTTACCATTAAACACCACAACCTTACCATTAAACACTACAACCTTACCATTAAACACCACAAGCTTACCATTAAACACCACAACCTTACCATTAAACACTGCAACCTTACCTTTAAACACCACAACCTTACCATTAAACACCACCACCTTACCATTAAACACCACAAGCTTACCATTAAACACCACAACCTTACCATTAAACACTGCAACCTTACCATTAAACACCACAAGCTTACCATTAAACACCACAACCTTACCATTAAACACTGCAACCTTACCATTAAACACCACAAGCTTACCATTAAACACCTCAACCTTACCATTAAACACTGCAACCTTACCATTAAACACCACAACCTTACATTTAAACACCACAAGCTTACCATTAAACACCACAACCTTACTATTAAACACCACAACCTTAACTTCAAATACTGTAACCTTGCCTTCAAACACCCCTAAACCATACTTCCAAACACTGCAATCTTGTCTCCAAACCCCTAACCTGTACTTCCAAACACTGCAATTTTACATACAAACCACCAAGTCCTCACCTACAAATGCCACATTACCTCCCAGTCTTGCAACTTTACCATTAATATCCATAAACATCGTGTTACCTCCAAACACCATAACCATACTTCCAAACTCTGCAACCATCCAAACATATGTTTGCACAGAACACCACACCTGCATGTTAAACTACAGCTATGATAACTATAAACATGATAAACTTCCCTCCAAATGCCACAACCTCACCAAAAATGTGCCAACCAGTAAGGCATCCTTGCTTCCAGACTTTCCCCTGCTTCCAGATCTTCCCTCCAAACACCACAAGCGTAACTCTAAATACCACAACGTTACCCCATACACCTGAGTCTTACCTTCAGTCACTGCAGCCTTGCCTCCAAACACAAAATAACACCACAGCCATCATGACAAATACCACCCACAGACAATCACCCAACCAGGCGTAACCACCGTCCTGCTAGAATGAACCAGAAGAGCTATACAGAAAAGTTACCAAACACTTGATCACACCAGTTCACTAACATTGCTTAATATACATGACTAACAAAGCACAGCTGTCTATGTCACATCTGGGCTGGTTCCAAGCTACTGTTTAGCTATGAAGCAACAGTAGACTCTGAGCACATCTGCTCTACTGCAAGCCTTACATAATGCAAAGTCACAAAATAACAATAACTCCACAACATTAAAAGCAGTTGAACAAATGTTCAACATCCATCAAGCACATGGACAAAATAACCATTTTCAATAAAATAAAGTAAAATTACACTCACTGGCCACTTTATTAGAAACCCTTCCCTTGTAGATCCAAATTGCTGGTGTAAGATTGGACACTGTAGCCCATCTGTTGATGCACAGTTTGTGTTAGCCATCCTCTCAGCATGCAGACCATTGGTCACCATAACAACACAGACAACAATCTCGCCTAGCTAGTGGCTAATGAAAAGGCAAAGAAGATGAAAATCAATAATTTGGAGACAAATGAAATTTCTTTGGTTTCCGTTTACGTTTAAGTTGCAACGAGAGTCTGTCAAACACTAAAAATTCACAAGCTTCTCATTCTCTAGCTTCTTCTTCAAATTTTCCCATTCCATCTTTAATGGTGCAGCAGTTGCATTCTGGAACCTCAGGCACCATTTAAGGCCTCTAAAAGTCAAACATTGTGAGACATTTTACAAGAAACTGTTCTACATTTGTGGAAATGTTTCCTGCCAGAGATACAAGAAAAGCAGGTATAGCTTAGTGGAAGCCTAAAGCAGAGCAAAGTAAGTCTGCGTTTTGTTTATATTATATATTAGCACATATTGAGACATAATGACAGCCAAGATGGTAAAATGTTACTTCAATAAAATGGACATAAAGTGTTGTGGCTCCTCTTTACATTTCGGTTGCCGACCCTGATCTAGCCCTTGTGGTAGAGGTGGCCTAACAAATTGTGTCACAAAAGAGGGACTAAAATCTGTAAGTCGATCTAAGATGGATGGTGAGTGTAGCCATGCAAAAAGGTGCATAACACAATAACAACAACAGCTGGAAAGTAAGAAACTCCATCCAACCCACCATACAAGATGGTCACCATAGAGACAGGCATGACCAGGAGGCCCAGCAGCATGTCCGCAACAGCCAATGACATGAGGAAGTAGTTGGTGGCATTCTGCAGTTTCCTCTCCAGGCTGACAGCCATGATGACCAGGATGTTCCCAGTGACTGTGATCCCCACCACGGCCAAGATCAGCAGTGCTGCCCAGTTCTTCTGCCCAACCTCAGCTGCCTGACCCATGCACCCTCTGGCCTCCCTTCTGGAGCTACCGCCGCTGGATGTCAGGTTTCCAAACACCGAGGGTTCAGAGATAATCCCACTTTGGTTGCAGCCTAGTGACCCATTGCGGATTACATTGCCCAGAGTTGCCTCTGTGTCAAAGGGCATGAAGGCCATGGAGGAGGAGATGGCCTCCAAGAGAAGCTCAGAAGCATTCCCATGTGAGCTCATGGTCCCAGCTAGTGGTCTCACCCCTTTCAGAGCACCCACAGGTGTGTTACCTGCTGGAGACGAACGGCCCGTTAGGGCGTAGCGTCCGTCCCAGCGGTTCAGCAAGTTCCGGCATGGTCCTTTCTCTCCAGATCTGGCAGGGCACGGCACTACAACTAGTGCAGCGTTCCTGGAAACCTCACAGCAGGAGCATGTGCACGATCTCTAACGCACGCACTCTGTACTTGTTATGCAGGTATTCCTGAGAAAGCCGTTTGACAGGGTAAATGTACACGGTAAAATTTGTTTTCCTCTTGGTCGGAAGAGCGCAAGAAGGTACAACTGGAGTTTTCTATTTTTCCCTCTCTTTCTTTTCCTCTTAGGGGTTCCATCTCGGAGCACGTCTGCTCTTCTGCAAGCCTTTGATCACTCTGCCTAATCCAGCCGCGCTGAGGGAGAGAGTGGGAGCGTCGGCGAGAGGGGAGGTGGAGAGAGAGGGAGAGAAAGACAGAGAGCGAGAATGAGACAGTCAGGCAAGGAGCTGGAGCTCCTCAGGTGTCTGCTGGATCTTCTGCACCTGAGTCTAAGATCGCAAAGATATAATGGGGTCAGGAATAACACACACGCATACACTAGTCTGTACGAGTGAATGTAAATGTTGCTGTGCTCCACCTGACCAACCCTAACCTTCATCTCACCAAGTGAAAAATTATCTTCGGCATCTTTTACTTCCTTCTAATTAAAGCTGCAGTTTGAGGGTAGTAAGTATTTTTTCCTTTGGAAAGCAGGCTAATGTCCCCACAAATGCACACTGTCCCCGAGAAGAGACATAAACACACAGTACATATACATTTATTTCATTTGTCAGACACTGACAGCGACTTCCAATTTAACCCTTGTATTCTGTGCACTACCCAGCAATGAATGTACTGTTCATGGGTCATATTGACCCATGCCATCTACTTTATGGGGATGATTCTAAATTTTATCAGTAAAACAGCTACTATATATTTTTCATTCTCTCAGTTAATTGCAATATACAACAGATTTATGGTTAATGGTTGTTAATTGCCTTTGAAAACCATACGACTAGATAGAATATTAGTATTAAATTACAATACAAGATAAAATTAGTATCTTGGTAGAGTAAAAAGTATTTAGATTCTTTTTATGTTGTTCATTAAAATTCCCAAACATAGTGCAAGGGTTAATCGAGTCAGAGAGGTAGGCGAATGTAACGTTAGGAGTCTTGCCCAAGGACTCAATTTGTATAGCAT
>NC_051216.1:46124298-46204298 GCF_015220715.1 Pygocentrus nattereri
AACATGGTGGTAAGTTCTGAGACAGTTTAGCTCAATTAGACTGAAAAGCCAAGCAGGTTCTAGGTATTAAATGACTAAGTTTGAGGTACAGTCTCTGAAGTGCTGTGTAATTGTGTTGGGTAAAGTGATAAGTACAAAGAAAGTCTACCCAAAACAATTACGCTGTACTGTAGAGTTTGGACCACATACTTAGACCTAGAACTCATTTGGCATTTCAGTGTAATTTAGGTAGAATGTAATGGAACACCCCATCATACTTTCCCAAATAATTATCTAGTACTTTGGAGTTTGTACCTCAAAACTACCAGGTTAGAACCTTAAGGGACTGCAAAAGGAAGCGATACCACATCACCAGGAGATAACAAGTTCACTCCCCAGCAATGCCACAGCAATCCTATGTTAGCTGATGTAAGAGTATTAGCTGTTAGCATTCTCCTCCGAGGGTACTGAGCTGTCCAAAGATGTTTTGTTAGCAAAATGTGGTGGGGCATCATGTTTCTCAAAGGAAGCTGGCGCTAGCCTTCACTCTCCCAGCCTGGTGGAAGAGTTTTCCTGAGTCTGACATCATTTAAAGCAATTAAAACACAAGCACTGATCACTGCTGCTCATCTCGCTCTGACTGGACTCACATGATGCTGGTTGTCATGGTAACGTCTACACTAAGCGGACAAAAATTGTCTTTAGTCCATGTTTGTATATAACAGTCAGAAACCACATAATCAAGTCTATTTTATATATTTAACAGCTTCACTCAGTTTGAGGAGAGTATATCACTGCTGTTGGAAGAAAATATCGCATCTCCATTTTTGTTATTATTCAGTTTTTGACATATTTTGAAAATGCCTGATGGTTTTGACATTGTTCGTAAATTTCATGATAACCGGACCAACATAAACGGCCCAAAATTGCTTGGAAAAAATTCTGGTTCCACTGACTTACATGAAAAGTAGAGTATGTTTTCACCTTCTCCCGCAAAGTTCTCATTTTGGAGATACGGGATTTTGATCCTTCAACAGCGATGTGATAATTTAAGCAGCACGCTAATCGGTGGGCCATAAGCTTCCATTACTTTTTAGCTACATTAGCCTTGTGTAAAACGCAACAAGCAAACATGTCTTGTTTTGTTCACTACATTCGTGATTTTTGCCAAACTGTTCCCTAATCGTCTCCCATCTCTCCCAAACACTGTACATTTCCCAGTCATTTTACATCTCTCTTCTCTGTGTTTCTGCTCTGCATGCCTGTCTGTGAAAGTGTGAGAGTGAGAGAGTGAGAGAGTGAGAGAGTGGGAGAAGGAGAGAGAGAGAGAAATTATACCATTTGTACACATTTGATCAGCATACAGGGGAGAAAAGTGCCAGCTAATTGCCCAGAACGCTACACTGGTCAAATATGGATCACAAATGGGGCCAAGCATTTTCAGACACCCTCGAGCATGAATCCAGTAAGATGTTTGTGTGTGAGTGTTTGTTTTTGTGCTTTTTCTGGACATTTTCTCATATTCTGCAGGTAAACAGAAGCTTCAACAATGCAATATAATCAGTTTTTCAGTGTTCAGTGAGTCACTCTTTCCCTTTACTCCAGCTTCCATTCTTTTCAGGAGACTCGCTTTCAGCTCCTCAAAGAACCTGCAGACACGCCTCCAAAGTTAGAAGCTGGGTGATCATTTTCTGAAGTAATGAAACACATTCAGTGGTGTTTATATATATATATATATAGACTGGGGTTCAATGCCTGCTGGGTAAACACCCTGCACTATACCAATAAGTGTCCTTGGGCAAGACTCCCAACACTACCTTCGCCTACCTGTGTAAAGCAATCAAATTGTAAGTCGTTCTGGATAAGGGTGTCTGTCAAATGGCTTATATATATTTATATATATATATATGTGTGTGTGTGTGTGTGTGTGTGTGTGTATACATGAATACATTATTATTACATACAGTGCTTACATGTACAATAAAGAGAGAATATATTACATATAGATACTTCTATATATAAAATAAATACGGGAAGGAAAAATATTCTTAATCTGTGTGTGAAACATATTGCATATAAATATATAAATAACACATACTGCATAAACATACATATGGGTCATACTATTATTATATATACATATCTTATATATTATATGTGTTATTGCTATGTATGGAAACATGTTGCTGTTGTGGGAAGGAAACTTTTTATCTCCAAAATGGGAATTTTACAGGAGAAGGTAAAAACCTATGTTAGTTTTAATGTAAGTCAATGGAACCAGAGTTTTTTCCAAGTCACTTTAGGTCGTTTCCTTTGGTCCATTCATCATGAAATTTACGTAGAGTGTAAAGGGTAACGTGTATTTTCAAATTCTGTCAAAAACTGTTAAACGACAGAAATGGAGATATGAGGTTTTCTTCTGACAGCAGGGATGTATGATACATACGGGGTGTGTGTTTGACCTCACATCCCGATAAGATATAAAAACATGCGTGTAAGGATGTGTGTGATACTGTGTGTGAATGTGTTTACTTCTGAGAGCTGTGTGTTAATGGGTTCGCGCTCTGCCTGTCAGATGCTGTGTATATCTCACACACACACACACACACACACACACACACACACACACACATATGCTAGTGCAAACAAGACACTGAGTCTCACACACGCACACACACACACACACATATATGCTAGTGCAAACAAGGCACTGAGTCTCTCACACACACGCACACACACACACACACACACACACACACACACATACACACACACACACACACACACACAGAAACACACACACAGCTTTAAAGCAAACAGTCTTCAGTGTTCCTAAATGAAATAACTGACCTTTCAGAAAAAGGCCACAACCAAATCTCTACACTTAAAAACCCAACTACACCAGCCTTTATCATTTTGCCATGTTTTTGTCATTTTTTGACATTGAAACAGTGAAACGAGGCAAAGGTGTGGCCTCAAACCTGCTAATGTAAATATAATTACTTCATAATTGTGCCACTAATCACTTTATTATGCTATTATATTTAAATAGTACATCAAAACCACAGTATGAACTCTAAATTTGCGAGAGTTAACCCTACAGAACCGGGCAGCTCATTAGTGATCCACTGTAAGAATTTGGTGATGGCTTGTTAAAGTCATTTATATCCGCCGCCAGACGATGTGCGGTGCATACACATTTATACTGGCCAGAGCGAACAGCATTCCAGCCCATGGCGTTAGCAGAAATGCACTTTTGGGTTGGCTTCTGAAAACAACTAGACCAAATATCAAGCTGTAACATGCTATATCATTACACTCCCTTCAGCACTCCCGCCCATGATGTGATTGTTTTGGCCAACAGAGGGGGCTGCTGCTATCTACTAACCACTTTTACCCCCCACTCGCCCAGTTTTAAAGGATACTGCTGGGTAAAACTCCACCAGAAGCTAGCAAGTGTCCAGTGAGTCCACAATGTCACGACAAATGCCTTTTCAAGACACAAGGTGACCCAGGGGTCAAAGCAGGGGCGGAGTTATGGGACCTGAATCGCACTACTAAGTGATCAGTGGCCTCTGATTGTACAGGCATACAGTCTACTTGAATGTAGCCATGAGATCCACAAATAGCGCATCATTTTGTCAAACTTCAGCCCTCCATATGACATACGCCCATAGCCGCCTCATCTCTCCAAAACTGGAGCTGCCCAGGGGTGTGTTTAGGGTCTACTGGGCCACATCCATGGATCATGTTTTGTAGCCATGGATCTCTTTTTACTGCCAAAATACTTCATCTGAATATGAATTATGGGCTCATACAACTACTCATCCAACACTCCTAAACTTATGCCCTCTTCATCCCTGCCTAAGTCTCTAGGCTTAGTGACTTTTGAGACTTTTTGTTGAGCAATTTTATTTCTAGAATGTAAATGAAAGTGAAACAATCCCCCTTTTTTATTTCATATATCGCTGCTGTGGGATCAAAACCTCATCTCCAAAAAACATACTGTACTTTTAATGTAAGTCAATGGAACCAGACGTCTTTCCAAGCAAATTTGGGTCATTTCTGTTGGTCCTTTCATCATGAAATCTACACACAATGTATAGCACCACAGACACTTTCAAATTATGACAAAAACTGAAAAATGACAAAAATGGAGATACGAGGTTTTGTTCCAACAGCAGTGGTATAAAACATTGGATATTTTAATGATATATTGACCACCAAACTGGAAATGCCCAGTTTTCATCTCAGAAATCTGGGGCTGGAGTCACGAAAGCTTGGCCTTCATTCATCCATGAAACCTCTTCTTAAAACCCACTTACGCCGTTATTTACAAAGATCCTGACATTCACTGTGTTTTCTTACTTGTGATTTGTTCTTAGTTAAGAAGGAAACCTACAGGCACTCAAGAGCATGAAGGTGAGAACAGTTCTGCGCTTTTAGAACACGTCATGAATCTGACGTAGACCTTCCTTTAGAATCTTTCTCAAGAGCGCATTTAAGAACAAACTTGGGTAGATAATTGATTAACGAGGCCCGGCGTTTTTAAATGTAACCTTTAAAAAACACACATTTAACCACTTTTTCCTTCTTCGACACTTTCGTGAATCCAGCTCTGGTCACCTTCCTAAAACCTCCTTCTTGCTAGGCATCGAAACCTGCCGCTTTTGACTGACCATATAAGCCCAGTCGATTTTTGAGTGAAAAATGGTCCAAACGTACTTTAACCCCGAGGGTTAGGGTTTGTGTCCTTCTGCGTTTCCTTTGTACTGCTTTTTAGTCAGTTACCACTCCAGCTAGCCTGAACTGAGCCACAGCAGCAGCTACGTTAGCCTCGCAGCTCTGGCGTAAAGCCAAAGCAAACGTCTTAAAACGTTGATCTTAGGAAAACGTGTGAAGTCTGTTTTTTTGCTGTACGAGCGTGTTAGCGCACCAGCTGAGATGGGTTTAGGCTTGGTGCTCCGGTTTTGGTTCAAGCAGTGATGCTCAAAGCACCTGCTCCCTTCTGGCATCCGCGGGTGATTCCACTCGCTATGAGCTGGATGGTCAATATTCAGGAAGGGGTTCATTTCCAATCAGAGTTCACAGCGCGCCATGTTGCCATGGTGAGAGCGAGGTGCAAACAGCGTGTTCAGTCGGGGGGCAGAGAGATGGGTAACCAATAATCAAATTGTTCCTTTTCAATCAATTCCGGCTTATAACCACGGCAACTCGCCGCACCTGAGAAGACAAGTGGGAGATTATAAAGGCCAGTATGCGTCCTACTGGGAGCACAGACAGTGGAGGAGAGGGAAAGACAGAAGGAGGCATGTGGCAAACTAGCAGGGATGAAGAAGCAGTGCAGAGAGGAATGACTGGACGTTATAAAGAGAGGAATTCTACATAGGCCACTTCATCAGAAACCCCTCCCTCATAAACTCCACCTTGCTGGGATACAGTGCCATCCTCTAGCCCAGGGGTCGGCAACAAGCGGCTCTTTTACTGCCCTGTCGCGGGCTCCACAGCTGAATCAGATCAGTAGGTAATAATAAAATAATCCTCCTCTACAGTAAAATAAAGCTCTGCTGATCCTTCAACACAGTTTAACAGTAAATGGTCTTAAACGCTGGAGTTAATGTAGAACTGCTGATTCACCCTTTAACCCTGAAGATCAGCGCAGACGGCTGGTCACCATAGCAACACAGACAACAGTCTCGCCCAGCTAGTAGCTACGAAACGGCAAAGAGAGAGATTTAAGACGGACATCGATAATCTGGAGACGAATGGACTGATTAGTGTTTATAGTCACTCCAGCTGGTTTCCTGATACATTTAATCTGCAACGAGAAACTCAAACACTAAAAAAGCCACAGAGTTGACGTCAAATTCTTGTTTGAATTTTCCCATTCCACCTTAAATGGTGCAGCAGTTAAATTCTGGTGCGTCAGACACCATTTAAGGTGGAATCCAGGGAAGGAGAAGGGACTTCGGCCTCTAAAAAGGCAATCATTGAGAGACATTTTACAGGAAACTGCTCTACTTTTGAGGAAAAGTTTCCTGCTGGAGATGTGAGAAAAGCAGCTATAACTGAGCTGAAGCTTAAAGCAGAGCAAAGTCAGTCTGTGTTTTCATTTATGTTGTATTTTTTAGCCTATACTGGCACATCAGCACATACTGAGACAGATTTACAGCAAAAATGTAAAAGAGATATAAAACGTTGTGGCTCCCGAGGTGGTGTGATTTTTGTTGAAAGGTCAAAATGGCTCTTCTTAACATTTGGGTTGCTGACCCTGATCTAGCACTTCTGAGAATGTTTATGTGATTATTTTCCAACCTCTCTTCATTCCTTACAATTAAACAAGCTGTTTGCATTACTGTGCTTTTAAGACTTATATATGTAAATGAGCTCTGTTCTGATTGGCTGCCCTGTCAGGTGTCTTGTTGAAAAAGCAGTCCAGTCCTCAGGGATGTGGGAAAGCTAAACTTCAGCCACTCCTTTTGGATGTGTGGATCCTTTGGAAGCTATATTATCCGTTTCCTTCCCGACAGCCAGGAACGGCACAATGTTTAATCATTTTCCACAAAATCCACATCCACTCTGCTTCGGCCTTTCAGCAGGAACAACACTGCACATCACTTCAATGGGAATGGGCGGGGCTTTACTGCTGTTTGGCTATAACAGCAGAGCTAAACTACTATAGACTGTAAGATCAGGGCTAAACTGCTGTATGCTGAATGGGTGGAGCTAAACTGCTGTAGGCTAAGTGAGTGGGACTAGACTGCTGTAGGCTGAATGGTGGGGCTAAACTGCTGTAGGCTGAATGGGTGGAGCTAAACTGCTGTAGGCTAAGTGGGTGGGTCTAAACTGCTGTAGGCTATATGGGTGGGTCTAAATTGCTGTAGGCTGTATGGGTGGAGCTAAACTGTTATATGCTGTATGGGTGGAGCTAAACTGTTATATGCTGCATGGGTGGAGCTAAACTGTTATATGCTGTATGGGTGGAGCTAAACTCCTATAGGCTGTAAGTTGTTTTGAAACTTATATATAAAAGTGTGGATATTTGGGTTTTCCATGATGTTCCTCTTGTAAGAAAATGGAGCATAATAACCAACATCTGACCTTATTTTTGATGAAGTGGTTTAGGGGTGGGCTGATGGTCTATCGACGACCCCCTACGGAGATCACAGGCTGAAATGATGGCCAGAGGCTCCGAGGCTCTTTCCGTGGATGTTTCTTTACCATGTGCTGTCTATAACAGAGGCTTGACTGAAAGGCTTGATAATAATAAGCCAAAGTGACTAATGCATTGAGCTGCACTACAACAACATCACTTAGTCTTTCAATACAGCTTTTCAGACGTAATGTCACAGATAACGTTAAGGGTGATCTCAAGCAACAATGCGCTGTAGTGCAGCACGCACAAACACGAACGCCTGGGATAAACAACGCAAGTCAGTGAAATCAGGGCATGAGCATAACGGCAAATGATTACAGTCATTAGTCTGGCTCTAGCGTCGCTAGCATTATGAAACAGCAAGCTTACCCAGTGAAAAGACATCAGAGACCCAAAGCTTTGTGAGTTATGAAAAAACTGGTTCCACTCACTGGCCACTTTATTAGAAACACCCACCTTGTGGTTCCACTCACTGGCCACTTTATTAGAAACACCTACCTTGTGGTTCCACTCAATGGCCACTTTATTAGAAACACCTACCTTGTGGTTCCACTCACTGGCCACTTTATTAGAAACACCCACCTTGTGGTTCCACTCAATGGCTGCTTTATTAGAAACACCCACCTTGTGGTTCCACTCACTGGCCACTTTATTAGAAACACCTACCTTGTGGTTCCACTCACTGGCCGCTTTATTAGAAATACCTACCTTGTGGTTCCACTCACTGGCCACTTTATTAGAAACACCCACCTTGTGGTTCCACTCACTGGCCACTTTATTAGAAACACCTACCTTGTGCTTCCACTCAATGGCCACTTTATTAGAAACACCTACCTTGTGGTTGCACTCAATGGCCTTTATTAGAAACACTCAATGCACTCAATGGCCTACCTTATAGGTCCTCAGGGCATGGGTAGCCAATCTGCTCCATAGTTTATGAGCCTCTGCCCCTTCACTATTGGTCAGTTTTTGACCACAGAACTGCCATTGACCAGATATTATTAGGGTGGGCTCCAGCAACAAGGGAGGGGTTTTTAATAAAATGCCCAGTAAGAGTCCCGGAATGCTGCCAGGTGCTTTGCACATAAGAATGAATAATAATTAAGGAATATGTTCACCTTGTGAAGTCCAAATTAATCTAAGAACACAGAACTTCCGATCCACAGACTAACTGAAAAACCTACGTACGTGATTTATAGATGATTTATGAATGAGCCTCAAAATAAAACGTTAGCGCTCCAGGCGCTGTCCTCCTGTCTGCCTCCAAATATAGCGATTGGCCTGAGTGATGATTCTAGGTGTTTTATGGATGACGCGGGTGCTAAGATTAGCGCAGTTTAGGATTTACTCACGATCCAGCATTGGAAGAGATCCATGGAGTAATTAACGTCTTCGAGGTATTCCATAAAGCACAGCTGTCGTTCCGCGAGAAGAACAGAGATGACACATCCATTAGGAGAAAGACGGCAAAGGAGAGAGAAGAATATAAACAAGGACACAGATGATTATTAGAAACACCTACTTTGTGCTTCCACTCACTGGCCACTTTATTAGAAACACCTTGTACTTCTACTCACTGGCCACTTGAGTGGAAGTGCAAGCTTACATTTATTTTTTACTGTGTGCTTCTAAGGGCCAATTGCATACTTTACATATTTTCCCCCATATGTTATATATATATATTTGTATGTTTTCATAACCTAATGTTTTAAAACAGAACAATATCATAAGAAGCCTGGAGCCATGATGGGGTGTGTGGAGCTAATACAAAGTATCCTTCATGCCAAACTGAATCCTGGTGGGACGTTTGAGGAGCAGATAAATACTCCACTGTACTCATACCTTCAATTTTAATCTGTTGATGCAGAATCCAAATAGGAATGTAAAGCATTATGTAACTATGCTGTTACTATGTAATTACTATATATAACTATGCAATGTAGTTACATGTACAACACCACCCTTCACTGGAACTAAGGGGCTCAAACCCTGAAACACAGTCCCAGGTCATTATTCTCCCTCCACCAAACTTTACTGTTGGCACTATGCATTACACTAGGTAACTTTCTCCCAGATTCATCCATACAGTGAAGTGTGATTTAATCCAGAGAACACATTTCCAGTGCTGCAGAGTCCAGTAGATTGCTTTACACCACTCTGGCTGACGCTTGGCATTGCACATAATGATCTTAGAATTGTGTGAAACTAATTTCATGCAAATCCCGATTCACAGTTCTTGTGCTGATGTTACTTCCAGAGGCATCACACTACAGTGACTGATGCAACAGAGGATTAGTGGATTTTATAGTCTATGTGCTTCAGCACTTGGCGTCCCCGCTCTGCAAATTTGCCGCTGCATGGTGGCTGAGCCGTTCACAGTAATAACACTTACTGTTGTCCAGGGCAGATCTAGCAGGGCAGTAATTTAAACGTATTAACTGACCTGTGGCAAAGGTGGCGTGCCATGATAGTGCCATTTTTAAAGCCACTGAGCTCTTCAGTATGACTCATTCTTCTGCCATAGGGTTTGTGTGTGGATACTGCATGGCTATGTGTTTAATTTTACACCTGTTAGGCCACCCTTGTCTGCACTCAAACACAGTGCCAAGTGTGGTTTGTGTGCTAAACTGTAGTCATGGTGAGTAAAGAACCCCGAATCCCAGATAAAGCTTATTGGAACGTAAGTGAATTTCAGAGGTATATCTGGTAAGCCTGCACCAGTCTGAGGGCGCAGTTTGATGCCTACATTAGCCTTGATAGTTTGCCTGATAAAGTCATTATACGCCATTAACTTTAACATGATCTAATTTGCAATGGGACAGAGTGGCAGACCTTTTGAAGGCAAATACATCGATGACGCAAATGCGTAAGCAGATACTATAATGATTTAAGTCTGGGTTTGTTTTGCTGGTTTTGGAACGGCTTTTAAGAAAAATTCAATTTGCAATGTTCACAAGCGTTGAAACTCTACCTTACCTAAAGCCTCTTTCCTCTTTAACTGATTAAGATCTGCCCCCAGAGTGGTCAGTGTGCTGCAAGTCCACGGTGGTCATCATAAAATGGATCAGCATGTGGAATCTGAGCATTCTTTGTGTGACCGTGTTTCCTATCACTGTCTAAACGAGGATCCATGCCGCCTTTATTGTTGGATGCACTGCAACAGTTTCTGAGCGATTTCTCACATGTAAAGAACAGAATTTTCATCGCTTTACACTCTCAGAAAAAAAGGTACGACACCGTCACTGGGGCAGTACCCCTCTTGTCACTGTGGTGGTACCCTCAGCGGTACATCCCAGGACCTTTCGTCAGGGAACATAATTGTTCCAGATTCCACTGAATTGATATGTTGTAAGCTGTTCTGACTCCACACACCCCACCTCACCTCCAGGCTTTTTATTTTAATGCTCTGATTTAAAACGTTTGGTTATGAAAAAGTACAAATATCTACTTTTACACTAGGAAACACTCATATAAGCTACACCATTGGACCTTGTTGTACTTTTGAGGGGACATTTACACTGTTTGTACCTTGATGAATGAATCATGTACCTGCACAGTATGTTTATTTCTAACAGTGCAGAAATGCTTATTATTAGGCTTATTACTGTTTTGTTTCACCAAAGAAATATGAAACCATTGTAACATATGGAAGCCCATTCATGTCAGACGTAGGAGAAAAATTGCCTATGATAATTTTCTATTTGAAATCATTATTTATTTTCTCAAAATTTGGATTTATAATGTTGAAATAATTATTTATTATCTCAAAAAAATTACTTAATTTCTAGAAATGCAATAACTCGTTATTTTGATATAGTATGTTGGAATTCCAGCTTAATAACTCGATTGCATCATGAATATTCCATTTACATTGATTGCAGTTTCTAATGTACTTCACAGTGAACACTCACTCGGCTCATTAACTGCAAAAAAAAATATTTTATAAGATTATTTGTTGGTATATTGTTTCAGTGGCCACAGGAGTGGAACAGTCCAACTCTCAGAATGTCCTCTGGTGTGCAATAGGTTTTATGCAGTTCTAACAAAGTCTAATAACAACTAATGTGGACTGACTATGCAGAAGGAGCTGTGATCTGAGCCCAAATAGCAGACATCCAAAAGATGAGGCTATTAGATATAAGAGTATAACCGAAACGTAAAAGAGAGCCACAGTTCCTGAGCAGTAAAGTTGGTTTCATTTGCGCATTCAGACTTTGGTGGTACTGAAGAATTAGTGTCTAAATTATAATTGTTATTAACCAAGAAAAGCACCTTCCATTTAGCTTGTATCTTAAACTGATGTAGAACATGTCGATTTCGGTGGACTGTCCAGTCATTAGAGCTAAACGATCGACAACAAATTGCATTGCAAGTGGCGATCATCGGGGTCCAAGCACCCTATGCACATTATGGAGCCAGTAGAAAACAAACGATGGCAGCTTTTAGAATAACCTCTACTTATAATAGATGTGGGGTCTCAAAAGGAGATGTCTACCAAATTCCTTACGCATTGACCTTTTGACCTTTTGATATAGTAAGTAACCGATTTCTAAGTTAATGATAGCTAGAAAACCAACTTTTGGACATTACATTTACTTGCAAAGTTGTTGAGCTCAATGACCTGGATAATCCCACATTTCTGCATTTTCTCTTGTATTGTAGTCTGAGTGCACTGGAATTTCATGTAAAAAGTTTTTTTAGAGGAATGCTGCTGCCAGCCCCATCAGCAGAGGACCGGTTTCTAAAGTAGTCACCGTTTTCACTGCTCATGAGTTTTCTCGTCTGAAATGAGAAATTCCTTCAGGATACTAAGTCAACATTTTGCCGGAAACAGAGAAGAAGAGTGGGCTACGTGGTGATGGTGGGCTTCCATAGTTAGATCGTGTTCTTCACGTATCAAATCAAATAAAACACATTATTAAACAGCAGGACAAGCAGCCTTTCAGGTTCAGAATGGGAAAGATAAGGCGACACTCTGTTAACGTCCCATAATTGAAAAGTGTTAGCATGAAATATTGGAATAATTCGGTGTAAATGTGATGAACAGGCTGTAACAGTGAATTGGGGTGAGCTGACATCTGTGAAACCAGACGATCTGCTCTCATTTTGGAGTGTTTGCTGTGGCAATTGCAATATCAAGGTGCAAACACAGTTCACAGCAGTCGTGTCACAGAAATGTAACGTTTCCCTTCTGGCTGATTTTCTGATATAAGTTCTGTATCTGAGCAAATGTGCGATGGGTGGTCATGATCACGGGATGTTTGTCCTGTCGTTTATGAGTCTCTCTCACTTCTACACACAATCAATCATTGTTGACCTGAGTGACCTTCCCCAGCTGTCTGTGTGTGATGGAACTCTGGATCCGTACCCTCCACGAACAATTAGACACTTTTAGATTCGCTAAAAGACGCACTAATTACTGACCATCTAATGACGGTTGTGCTGGTGAGCATCAACCTCGGAAGGGAATTCCACTCATTACTTTCTACACGGTTCAGTGGATAAGATGTAAGTCATTCCGAGTCGTTTGACGTGAAATGATTCATTCTACAAAAATGTACCAACTTCTTTAGAGTGGTGGTGATAGGAACCAGGAGTCACCATGACTGCAACACAACTATGGACATTTTATTTACTATCCAAAACCATCTGTGAACCTTCACGAGTTTCACTTTTGGAAACTGGGAAAATCTTCACATTTAGAAATGTATGACGGCACGTTTTAAAGTTTTCAGAGGTATCCTGGGCATCCTGGTTACAGCTGCTAGCCTCTGTTCTGCCTCCCTGCTGTGCGTTGTGTGTGTATATTCTTTCATAGATCAGTCTGAGGTATGACAAAGGTCCTCAAGACAGTTTGTGAAGTGCATTACTGCACGTTTTGAAACGACGGGCTAACCGGAAGTGTTTTTACCTGCTTTGTTGCTATTTCCTCTTCACAGCATCGGAATGTGAAAAGGGCCTGTTACAGGCATGACGGGCACTGATAACATACCGAAGGCTTGAAACAGCGTGGACAACAACCGCTGATTGGAGAGTTGAGGAGAATAAGGCGGAGCTTTGCAAAAAGTGCATACAAATCATTTTGTAGTAATACATATTTTATCTAGGTGGACTCAGGCCTGTCCAGGCCAACCCGTGACTATGTACCTGTTTTACACCAAGTTTCAAGGGAGCAAAGAGCCAGTGTTGGACAGTAACTGAGTAACTGAGTAAATGTAATTAGTTTCTGTACTTTAGTATTTTTGGTGTATCTGTACTGAGGTTTCTCCGTTCTGGACTTTCTCCTTTCACTCCACTACATTTCAGAGTCTAATATCCGACTTTTTCCTCCTACATTTTGAGAAATCTGTGGTTCCTTTTGGTTTCTGTGTGTATAAAAACGTCACATGTCAAAACGAAAGAAGCGCAAAGCCAGAGCACCAATCAGGGCCCTGCGGTCACTTTGTTTAGACCTGGTTTTGACCTGTTGGTCATACCGACCCAGTGCAGCACGCGGTTCAACGTCAGCGCAGCAGCGTAAAACTTTGGGAGAGTCTGTTCAACATAAATGATGAACTAACCTAACTTTGTGTAAATAGAGCTCAATATAGAAATATGTCCACATATGCAGTCGAGACTGACGCGGCTTTTTTCTGAATTTCTACAAACACCATTTCATTTTATAGTAAATGAGTTTGGGCTGGTTTATGTTTATGAACAGACGCCTACAGATCAACATAGTAAAGGAGCTCATCTGTGATCCTGAGTTTAAAGCTAGTTTTTATTCAACTTCAACTTGGAATTAAGTTGTAACTTGTAATTTCGGCCACCGCTGCTCGTTTAGTATTCTTAAAATAGTCTGCGTTTGGCAGTGCTTTGACAAAGTTGTTCCAAGATTTTCCCCTGTCAGTTCTGAGTGGTTTGGTTATACAACACTGAGTAATCACATTGTGATATGAACCCATTAAAAAAGCCCAAACGCCTTACAAAACCATTGTGAACCACAATGTTCAGCAAACCACTTTGTTCAGCAGGGCTGACTTCTGAGGTTTATAGCAAATCAAGTCTACAGTTGGTTTTATGGCTATGAAAAACCCTCTCCCGTCTCATATGTGGATGAAATCTACTTTTTTTATTGAGACAGCTCCTCTAATTGTACACAAGTCTGCAAAACCTCCCACACTGTAATTTTCATTCTGATGTTTTTGAGCAGTTCCACCCAACTTGTCCATCGTAGTGATGGATTAAGCCCCAATCATTCCCTCACTCAGTGTAATGTACACAATTTTGATGTCAGAGCAATTATTACCTTACATCAATCCCAACATCACAAGCTGGCAGATGGACACTGAGAAAAGTTTGGACCATTCCTAAACAAGAGTGCCCAGTTCTATCCTTCGGAAGAGATTAGATCCATCCCTGATCTAACAGAGCCACCTCTAGAGCAGGGGGTCGGCAACGCACAGATGTTAGAAAAGCCTTTGTGGTCTAAACTTTTGCTAATGTTTCATTTTGTTTTAGGGAGCAAAGAGCCAGTAGTGGACAGTAACTGAGTAACTGAGTAACTGAGTAACTGAGTAAATGTAATTAGTTTCTGTACTATAGTATTTTTTGGTGTTTCTGTACTGAAGTTCCTCCATTCTGGGCGACTTTTTCCTTTTACTCCACTACATTTCAGAGTCTAATATCCGACTTTTTCCTCCTACATTTTGCGAAATCTGTCGTTCTGTGTTTTGTGCTTCTGATCATTTTAATAGACGTCAGCGTCACTAATTAATGACGTTCTATTAAAAGACTGGTTTACCAAGAGAGACGCTGGAGGACTTTCACCTGAAATGAGTTCATGAAGCCAGTCTGGTTATAAAAATGATAACAGGACATC
This sequence comes from Pygocentrus nattereri, assembly GCF_015220715.1. Taxonomy (NCBI): domain Eukaryota; kingdom Metazoa; phylum Chordata; class Actinopteri; order Characiformes; family Serrasalmidae; genus Pygocentrus; species Pygocentrus nattereri. Next base: position 46,139,295 of record NC_051216.1, read on the forward strand.
AGAGCCAGAATTACTCTTTTAGTACTTTTACTTTATACTTAAGTACATTTGAAGGGAAATACTTTAGTACTTTTACTCATCAATACCTAGAAGGACTTGAGGTTCCTCACTGATATTCATGTGTTCCAGAAGACCTGGATTGGTTAAATTGAGCATATTAGATTGGTCTTAGCATTAAATTCTGCTGCAATATGATGGATCTCCAGATGCACGGCTGGAGACCCCTGTATGGGCAGAGACGTTCAACAAAGTCAATAACAGCTGTCTGCAGTGAGCTGTTGAAAGATGTGTGGAAGCTGAAGGGTGGAGCTGACAAGTCTCAGGCAGGATTTATATGCTATATAAAGCACAGAATTCATAAATCCAGCTGGTCATCCTGGACATGATAAGCAATAAAAAGTTCTAGATTTTTAAACCCTGCTTGGCAACAGCAGACATGGGGCACCATTCATCAAGCTCAAGTTTCTTTGGTTCTAGTTTTGGTTTTGTTGGTTTATAGACTGCTGTGTAAAAGTCTGAGACCACCCTCCATTTATTTCATTTCCAGTCAAAGCAGCCATTAAGTACATGTTACCCAATTTTCAGGAGATATTTCAGAGGAGATTAGACATAAAATAGTCCACCTGCATAAAGAAGATTAAAAGCTACAGAGAAAATGTGTCTCCTAACAACCACCTGGTAAGAGCTGGTCAACCCCAAAACGGCCCCCATCAGATAAACAGCACTGAAAGCTTTGATCTCTGAGAGAGAGGAGAAAATCAAGCTGCTTCAGATCTGAGAACATCCACAGGTGTTTCTGTCCATCCTTCCACTGTGAGAAGACCACTCAGTGCTGTGGGCCTGAAAGGATGTGTTGCTGACCAAGAAGGACCTCACTGAGAAAAGGAGACGGACACATCAAACAAAGAAGCTGAACGATGGACTGACCGCCCCAGAGTCCAGACCTCAGCACCACTGAATGGGTTTGATTACTTCAGAAAATGACCAACCAGTTTTTTTTGCAAAAGTTAGAAACAGTTTTCCATGTTTTTTTGACATGTTTGACATGTAAACTAAACCATTCAGAGTGGTTTGGTATGAAATGGCTCATTATAGAGACTCATGTCTTGACAGTGGTGGTGATGGGAACCAGGGGTCACCATGACTACAACACAAATATAGACATTTCATTTACCATCCAAACCACCAGTGAACCTACACGAGTCTTCTGAGCTTATAAGGAATGTTAATGATGGAAAAATTGTAATCAATATGAATAAATCGTTTAGTTTACTATTTTATTACTATTTTTATTATTATATACTATTTTGCCTCACAGTACCCTGCATACATCCCTCCGGCATGACTGGACTGAAATATTAAAACCTTCTAAAACCTTCTAAAAACTATCGCAAGACAATGTCTCTGGAATCAGGCGGTGAATTCATCACCATTTCATGTAATAACGAACAATGAACCATGGCCTGACCACCCCAGAGTCCAGACCTCATCACCACTGAATGTGTTTGATTCAGAAAATGATCAACCAGCTTCTAAGACTGAGCTTTGGAGGCGTGTCTGCAGATTCTTTGAGGAGCTGAAAGTGAGTCTCCTGAGAAGAACGGAAGCTGGAATAAAGAAACGAATGTTCCTGTAAAATATGTTTTCTGCTTTTTTGTACCTGATACAAAAAAAAACAAGAGTAGCCTTTAGCTGGACATCTGTCAGAGTCTGGTCAGAGTCGTGCTTCTCCAGGAGTATGGCAGATATTATAGGAAGCCTTCTTTAGAGACCGCTGTAGTTACTGTCGTGATGCGAGAGCCTGTTTTCTCTCGGCGTCAGAACTGCATCAAGAGGACTGCGGATTCCACCTCCCATGCAGTTCTGGACAGCAGGTGGTCCTGGCACATGTGTGGGCTTGTGAGAGGTGGAATGTATATTAGTACAGCCACCTGTTTATAATCTGCAGTGAAAACCAGGCCTCTGCGGCTTCAGTGTCCACCTCTGGTTCAGCTGACGATGTAGAAGACTGTGGCTGTCCCTTCTACAAGCCTCTGACTCTGTCTTGCCAAGTAAAATGATCTTAAATCTTAAATGTCAGATAGAGTGTCTCTAATAACTGTGTAATTACACATGAATAACATGAGATTGGCCTGCACTTGTTTTAAGATGATCCAGCTTAATTCCAGACATTACTTACTTGTTTTAGGTCATTTTATTAAGCAAAATGTTCTCACTATATAGCGTCAGATAATTTTGCTGGATTCAAGCTCGTTTCTTAAAACAAGCGCAGTTATTATCTGCCAATATTGTGAGAGTTTTACTTCATAAACCTACATAAAACAAGTAAGAAATGTATAGAAATAAGTTTCTTAAATTAAGTTTACAATCATCTTAACATGAGAAATACTGACCCCAATTTCTTTGAAGTGTCTCTAATAACTGTGTAGTTACACATGAATAACATATGTAACAACAATGTAACTACTGATGATTTAGTCGCTGTTACAGAAGTACACCTTATGTAATTACACATGTGTATCTTCTACACAGGAACTTTCTGGTAGTGTTAAAGATGAAGTTACACTTTATAATACATGGACAGTTCCTGTGCAGTTATTATGTAAGTACTGTGTAATAATGTAGTCATAACATAGACAGTGCTTTGGGTTTCATGCAACACATTTAATTCATATCATAAAAGTTGCATGTTAATATAAGGGGACGTCTGCTGTTCTGTCACATTACACTTGTGCTATTACCGTTGTGTAATTACATGAGAGAGGATAGGCTGTTATAACTATGAAAAACTGCAGTTGATATACAATTACAGTGTAATTACACAGGCTGCACTACTGTAACAGTGACTAAATCATTAGTAGTTACATTGTTGTTGCATATGTTATTCATGTGTAACTACACAGTTATTAGAGACAATATAAAGTGGGACTAATATTTCTCTTCTTAAGATGATTGTAAACTTATTTTAAGATTATTTAACTTATTTCTATACATTTTGTACTTGTTTTAAGTAGTTTTAAGAAGTAAAACTATCTCGCTATATTGGCAGAAAACAACTGCACTTGTTTTAAGAATCGAGCTTGAAGCCGGCTAAATTACCTGACGCTATAGTGAGAAATTTTCACTTAATAAAATGATCTGAAACATGTAAAATGTCCCAAAACAAGTAAGTAATGTCTAGAATTAAGCTGGATCATCTTAAAACAAGTGCAGGCCAATCTCAAAATGAGAAATATTGCATATATTTCAGCTAGATTTAAAAATCATTGTTGCAGTGCTGTAGTGCTGTTTCTGAACGCTGCTGTGTTTCTCTGATTTGATCAGCTCGAGATCTAACATTTAAGTCTAAGTCTAAAATTGATTTTTACTAATGTATGAATACAGGGACGGTGTTTTAAGTTGGGAGTGCTGAAGTCTTAAGCAACGATGGCTTCATGCAAATTTATTTTGCATGGGCATTATTTGCCCATTTTTATCTGACTTTGTAATCAGGGACTGTCATCTTTCATTCGGTGTCGCACCCACAGTCGTAGATTTAACACTGGAATGCACACTGAGCGGGAGATATAACGGTTCATCAATCAGTCAAGCAAAGTTCATTTCTAAAGCAATTTTTACAGCAGGCGTTGTCACAAAGCAGCTTTCCAAAAAAATCCAGGTCTGAGCCCCCATGAGCATCACCAGTGGCAACAGTGACAAGGAAAAACTCCCTAGGAGCAAAAAGAGGAAGAAACCCTGAGAGGAACCAAGAGTCAAAAGGGGAACTCATCCTCTTCTGGTCCACACCAGATAGCAAACAGCATTAATGTAAAGCATTATAGAACAAAACAGGGAAAACAGGTGGAGCAAAGCTTAATTAGATTAGTTTTAGTTTATGCAGCAGGAGCACCACCAGGACGGTCAGTTCATGAGGGTGAGGAATACACAGTGTTGTACAGCATGAAGCTCAATGGTGGTCAAGCCGGTCCAGAAGGCTGGGGAGCAGTGGGCAGAAGAATCAACAGCATCAGACGCACAGGATGGGCAGCTGTTCAACTCAGCAAAGAAAAAGAAACACACAGAGTAAAGAGTGACTGATCACAGATTACAGGGTTATCAGAGCAGCGGAGACTCCGGCAAGGTCTAGATATTACAGCCTCACTAAAAGGGAGAAACCAGAAAGGTAACAGAGTCATGAGGCTCCCTAAGATGCCAGCACCCCTTTGCTTCACTGTCAACAAACCTGAGTGAGTGAGTGAGTGAGTGAGTGAGTGAGTGAGTGAGTGAGTGAGTGAGTGAGTGAGTGAGTGAGTGAGTGAGAGCAGCAGGACGACCAAGTTTACCATAATACTCTACAACCATGAGCCCCCAGAAATGCACCTTTTATCTAAGAGGGAAAACTAATTACCAAGTCTTGACTAAACAAGTACATTTTTAGCCTAAACTTAAAGACTGAGGCTGTGTCTGAGTCCCGAACACTGACTAGAAGATTATTCCAAAGCTGGTGGGCTTTGTATGAGAAGGTTTTCCCCCCTGATGTAACAGTTCATAGCAGATAGTTAATAGACAGTTGCTGCTGTGATGAAAATACATTGTTAAACAGCTGTAGCTAAAAAGCTCTACTTAGGCCTCATCTGACCACAGAATCCAGTCATAATGTTATTTTGCTATTTCCGAGTCATCAGGTTTGTAGTACCATGAAGGAACATGTTCTCTTCCAGTGAAGATTCCAAAGACCATGGAGGTGGTGTATTATCATAGGTATAACTACATCAAGGCCTGTAGATACAACAAGCATCTGATTGTCTCCAGTTTTGAAGAAGAATTTTCTTCTCATTCAACCAATCAGCTTAATATGTGTGGGTAAAAGCACGCATGCAAACTTCCCCAGACAGATTACATCAGATTACATTACAGCTGTTTGGCTTCTGCTCTAATAAAGGAGATGGGTATTGCCTTATTTCTGAAGGTCAGCAAACCTTTGTCTCAATTCATCCTATCGTCTTGCTGATAAGGAAGTCTGGTATGTTTTACGCTTCAATAAAATAGGAAATCATCGATGACCTTTTTAGATGGACTTTGTGAAATGTACATGCTACTAAATGTAGATGACTTATAAATCGATGCTACACACAACATCCACTAGACTTCCATTTCAAGCCTTCTTTTAGGGCTTCCAAGAATAAAAAAGTCTTTCTGAGAGCTGAAAGTTGGCATTTCATTCCACAGTTGGACATTTTAAGATGAAATTGGCAACGAACAATGCAAACGTTTGTCTGTTTGTTTGTTTGTTTGTTTATGACTAATCTTTAACTCAGCTCAAGCAGAATCTGTATTGCCATGAGCTTCAGAGGGCTGGGATGAATGTTTAGCCTGAGGCTGTGGTTTCATCTACAGGTTTTAAAAATGTTAATATGAACGCTGATCTCCTTCAAGGCAAACGCTCGGCATGGGGTTCAGGACACTGTGCTCTGAAACTGCAGCCCTTTTACAACAGAGGAACAAAAACTCCCTCTGTCAATCCCCTCTATCCAAAAATCATCTCCTTTATGGAATAATAATGTGATGGCAGAATAAGAGCAGCTCTGTCTTCATTATGCAAATGTGTACAGAGGCAGTTCAGCCTTAAACACACAGCCAGACTTTCTGAAAGAAATTAAATTCTGCTTTTTAAATTCTGATTATTATCCACACATTCCACATAGTGTGTTAAGCTCCCTGCGACTGAAACGTACCTAATAGCGTGTAACACCTCCACAAGCATGAATAACAGCTGCAGCCTGGACTGGACAAGTTTCTGCATGTAGACGACATCAATGCTCAGCCACTCTTGTATCAAAGAATTGTGCCAGATATGGGAAAATCCAGGGATGCCTTCCCTGACATCTTACTTGTTGTACCAAGACGTCCCACAGATGTTCAAGAGGATTCAAATGTCTCCAGATGTGTAAAAGCTCCAGATTGTTCGTCATGCCAATCAGTCGCATTTGTCTTCTTGGAATACAGGGATGGGAATGTTATGTCTCTCAGTACGATGATGAGCAAAACGCAAAATCTGGTTGTCCAGCAGCTCAATCTCAACACTGTGGTTCAAAGATACCACCACCTCAACCAATTCTGTGTAATTAAAAAACCCCAAAGCATCACAGAGCCTCCAGCGTGAAACACAACTTGCACACAGTGCTCATTGAAGGCTTCCTGAGGTCTACGATGAACACGACGCTGAGCATCATTCACATACAGGCAGAAACCAGATTTATCTGAACCACATAACGCATTTCCAATCATGAGTCCAGTTTTTATGTCTCTTCGCCCACAGCTTTGTGAACGGAAGTGAGCAAAGTCCTCTTGCGTGGCACTTTGTTCCATATGTTCACGATATGCAGTTCTCAGTGGAGAGTTCTTTGAGAGATTGGTTGTGAAGGACCTGCATTGACTCCTAGAAGCAATTATTGAAGCGATTTTTATTCACAAGTCAGCGGTCCCTGTTAATCAGTTTTATCTTTTGAACACAATTCGGACTAGAATTTCCTGAAGACTGGGATTTTTGCCACTGCTGATTGACCCATATGACCATACGCTTCGATATGCTTCCTTCACACTGTGGCCTTTGGCACAGCCAAATGCAGTCACTTCTTTTTGTCATTAGCATCTGCTTTGCGACCCATTTACCACACATCGAACGAGACACTCACTGCACTGTACCACCTCTTCTCAATCTATGAATCCCCTCGCACACCCTGCAGGTATTTATAGTCTGATCATCCTCATGCAACGACATCTGCGGAAGTCTGAAGTTACTACCATCTTAAACATGCAAGGTGACTAATTTTTGTCCGAGAGCTCATAAGAGATTGTATGACTATAGGAAGGCAGAGAACTCATAGAATTTCTGTGCAGCTTCTGCTTTAAACTAGAAGACCAGACCACCCCTTGATAGCCAGAGATGAGACTAGGTTGAAAAATTACAATTGTAGTTCAGTTTGCTTGTGTAGTTCTGGTTAGTTTAGCTTTCACGTTCACTTATTTGACATCAAACACAGTAAACCGAAGACATTTGGATAAAAATGTAAATTTTGGCAAATTTTATGATGTATGTTTGGCACCAATAACTGTGTTGGAACCATAACCTGTAGGACTTTCTGAGCCATGTTGCACTCTGTGGTCAAACTGGGCTTCGGTGTGTCTTTTCTATCAAGGTAGTGGAGAAACTCTGGAATTTAGCTATAGATGCCTGTGGGCAACCATTATTATGTTTATCAACTAACAATTTTACAATTTGTCTGAAAAACTGGGAAACACTGTTTGGAAATTTCTTCAAATTTTCCTAAGAGAGTGTATCACACTCTGGGAAGCAGAGTCTGGGAGACAGAAGCTCAAGGAAGGCAAGGCCTGAACTCCGAGCCCAGGGGAAAGGATGAAATCTGCGATGGAGTGGGGGTCAGCATACAAATCTTGAGCCCTGCCTCTTGGGTACTGCCTTTGGTCCCGTGGTGAGGCCACTTCAGACTCTGGAGGCTGAGATGCATAACAGGAGGCAAGGGCTGGGCGGTGAAGTTCAGGACTCTCATCCTGCCTTCCTGCCCCTCGTGGCCGCCATCATCGTTGTCCCGTCTTCCTCCCATCATCACACATGTCCCTCTGTCATGTTCAGGACTTTCCGCCAGCTCTCGCAGCTGTCATTGAGGCCTGGGGGACGGGCGCATGGCACAATCACAATCATTAACAGCTTGGTATGTTTGGTTCCCTGGCAAGAAGGGCAACTATAGCTTGAGCATCCAACACACTGCCAAACGGTGAGAGAATGCTATTAGTTACTACTAACAAATGGTGTTCATGTAAAAGAAGTTGGTGTCTCCTTGTTTTAAAGTATCTGCTTACATTGCAGCTTTTACTGCTAAATCAATATTATCCGTGCCTCAGAGTCAGATGCTGCTAATTTATTATCCTCTTTCTGATTCTCCACTTTGTGAGAAATCCAGTTGAGCTTCAGAGTGTTTTGCACTCATATGCCCTCCACCACATTTGTCCATCCCCTCCATGCTTGCTCATATTTTCTAATTTTGTAATTACTTTTCTGATTCTAGTTTTCCAGCTCAGTGCAAATTTCATTCACAGGAAAAAAACCAAAACAAACAAACCCGCAGCCAGCATTTGGTCCGTAAAAAGAAACAATGGGTTTGGACAGACGGAAACAGAAACCGTACTGCTCTTTAGCCGGATGCCAATGAGCCTGGCATTGTTTACAGGAGATGAGTGGAACATAGCGGGTCCAAGCACCATCGACAGAAAAAACACCAACTGCAGCTCCAGAAAAGCCATTTTTGTGTCCAAGGTGCTGAAACACAGACTTAAACTGACTGTCCAAGTTAAGCACTGATGTTGTTGAGAGCGCATGGCATCCGGGCGAGACCGCGGAACAAAGCCTCATCCAACTACGATAATCAAAACATTCTGCAGCCACTTTCGGCTGCCGCTACAAAGACCTGGCATTAGTGGTGAGTGGAGAGATATGAGGTGTTAGTTTAGCTGCCTCTCTTGCTCACCGATAAATTGACTCTGGGGGTGCTCATTAGCATATCAAAACACACTGGTGCTCAAAGGTAAAAGGAGCATATTGAGGCTTTGAAACATGAAATGCACTATAACCTGTTCAACTATGGCAACAACGGATACTCAAGTAGAACATAGAGAATCTTACGATAAACAACACCATAATGCCTGAGGAAATTCATACATGTCAAATTATTTCAAGATATCATCACTTCTACAGTCGTACTTGGCAAGACAACAGAATAAGCAGTTAGCATGTTCCTCTGAACATGCTGCTTTGCCCAATTATCTTGCAATGTGTTAAACAGTGTGATGAATGTTTGGCTGGATTATATTAATAATATTGTATTTGTTTGTGTTACATTGCTTCAAATGTCTTTTTCCTTTCCGAGTGAGAAAAAAGACAAAACAGATCAATTATGAACGTAGACAATGGGTTTGCCTTTGAAACCTCAACAAATATCTGCACTATTCTCCCAGCTCATCGAATCCAGGCAATTTTTACATTTATTTATTTATTCATTCATTTATTTTACAATTTTACATGAGAGTGAATAGCACAAAATCACACTTTCAAAACTGTATCCGTGAAGATAAATCCAAGGAAGCAAGCCACGACATTTATGTCAATGTCACTGCTCAAGTGGACCACCAATCCAAAAAAAAATACAAATCAGACAAGAGTGGCTGTGTGGTCAGAAACTGGCCAGTGATGAAGGACGAGAGGGTGACTGTCATAATCTGTTCTTTAACAGTTGAGCTAAGGGGCTTCTAACAAAGCGTCCAGTGTTTAAAAATCCCAGCGAAAAACAAAACAGACTGCTTTACAAATCAATTTTGTAAAAAGTTGGAAGAAGAAATGTTGAAATCATTACAACATCATTGCCACTGATAACCATCCAGGCAAATATCCGACAGTACTGGCAAACGCACTGCTGTGGCCATGGAATAGCTTTCATTGAGGAATGTGTTCTGTTCATGTGCCAAGAGTCTAATGAAGCCAAAGAATACACTGATGCCTCGATTGGAGACACTAAATGTTGAAACTCATTAACAAGCTGCAAATGGGTGGCAAATTATGTGGCTACCTGGAGACCCCATAATGAATAATGTCCTGCCATAGTGACCCTATTGCTGTATGATAGTACAAAATGGCTTGTATTATCATTGAATGAGACAAGGGGGAGGAGATGAGGTGTCAGGCTGGTGGAAAATGAACTAGAACTAGAACCTGAAGTTCCATTGGTTCCCTTTTGGATCTGTTCTTGTGTTTGAACCTTCTTGCAAAGGTTTTTTTCTCATTTCCGTCCTCGGGCTTTGAGTTATTTGGGTTTGTTTTCCGTCCTTTCAATCAATCCCAGCCCTCAAAGTACTCAGGGAGGAGTAGAGCTGATCTCTCTGCTTACTGCTTGCCTAGTTAGTCCATTTAAAAAGAATCAGCGACTAAAGGACAGCAGGCAGTGTGGAGTGGACAGGGGTTTTGATGCCGTGATACAGTCAGGGTGAATATTTTAACCTTTATCAGGAGCTGACAGCAGAGAGGCTCATGTTAACTCTCGATGCGTGGCGACTGGTCAGGCGAATGATGCTAAGTAACATTCTGAAACTGAACATGTTCTCAACTGAGATACGTGATGAAAATGACCAAAATGCTGTCCAGAAAACTAAATACTGCTATCGCTAATGATGACAGCCGTGATTAAAAGAGGATTAGACACACAGAGACACACGCTTTCTTATCAGAGCTGATAGCAGTGCCGGAATGGTGCATTTCTAAAACACCCAATGAATTATTTAGTGAAAGTGTCATAGATTTGAATAAGGTGAACTTGCTCTTACAGCCTGGATGTTACACTGTAAAGAATGTCTGTAATTTCTACAAAAATGTGCTGTTTTCAAGCCATCAACATACTTTAAATGTGTTTTATAGATTTATAGAGCATTCTTTGTTAAATTCAAGGCCAATATTTACAGTACAGGCAGATTATACTGTATCAAAGACCTCACTGCAACTTTTAATGGAGCAATACTGTAATAATTATCAAAACATACACTTTTATCAGCTTTACTGCAAAACCAGGCACCTAAATTTGTTAAATTCAAGGCCAATATTTACAGTACAGGCAGGTTATACTGTATCAAAGACCTCACTGCAACTTTTAATGGAGCAATACTGTAATAATTATCAAAACATACACTTTTATCAGCTTTACTGCAAAACCAGGCACCTAAATTTGTTAAATTCAAGGCCAATATTTACAGTACAGGCAGGTTATACTGTATCAAAGACCTCACTGCAACTTTTAATGGAGCAATACTGTAATAATTATCAAAACATACACTTTTATCAGCTTTACTGCAAAACCAGGCACCTAAATTTCAATTTTGCTTTTCTGTTTTCTAATATTGTAAAAGCTTAAGTAACTGAGCTGTATTAATATCTGTGAACCAGGGTAAACTGAACATGTTTATACTTGAAACGAACTAGAGGTAAGGTTATTTACTGTTAGCCTAATGCTAGCTAGCTACCTAACAGCCTTTTAGCTTACATAACACAAGCTGTGCCAACGTGATGAAGCGAAGAAAGTGAGTCCATGAATTCTGCGTGTATTTTTAGTCATATATGTTACTATACAGCAACATTTACTATAGAAACTTTTGACTTTTTGCTAATTTTTAGAGCATTAGTGGTGGCATTTATTTCAAGATTTTTACGTTCTTCTGTGAGCGTATTGCCTGGTTGCCAAGTGGAAATCTGATTACTGTCTGACTCATGTAGACCTGGAGTTTCCCTATTATCTGATTACTGTCTGACTCATGTAGACCTGGAGTTTCCCCATTATCTGATTACTGTCTGACTCCTGTAGACCTGGAGTTTCCCCATTATCTGATTACTGTCTGACTCATGTAGACCTGGAGTTTCCCCGTTATCTGATTACTGTCTGACTCCTGTAGACCTGGAGTTTCCCCATTATCTGATTACTGTCTGACTCCTGTAGACCTGGAGTTTCCCCATTATCTGATTACTGTCTGACTCATGTAGACGCGGAGTTTCCCCATTATCTGATTACTGTCTGACTCCTGTAGACCTGGAGTTTCCCCATTTTCTGATTACTGTCTGACTCATGTAGACCTGGAGTTCCCCCATTATCTGATTACTGTCTGACTCCTGTAGACCTGGAGTTTCCCCATTATCTGATTACTGTCTGACTCCTGTAGACCTGGAGTTTCCCCATTATCTGATTACTGTCTAACTCATGTAGACCTGGAGTTCCCCCATTATCTGATTACTGTCTGACTCCTGTAGACCTGGAGTTTCCCCATTATCTGATTACTGTCTGACTCATGTAGACCTGGAGTTTCCCCCATTATCTGATTACTGTCTGACTCCTGTAGACCTGGAGTTTCCCCATTATCTGATTACTGTCTGACTCATGTAGACCTGGAGTTTCCCCATTATCTGATTACTGTCTGATTCATGTAGACCTGGAGTTTCCCCACTATCTGATTACTGTCTGACAGATATAGACCTGGAGTTTCTCCATTACCTGATTACTGTCTAACTCATGTAGACCTGGAGTTTCCCCATCATCTGGTTACTGTCTGATTCATGTAGACCTGGAGTTTCCCCGTTATCTGATTACTGTCTGACTCATGTAGACCTGGAGTTTCCCCATTATCTGATTACTCTCTGACTCATGTAGACCTGGAGTTTTCCCATTATCTGGTTACTGTCTGACTCATGTAGACCTGGAGTTTCCCCATTATCTGATTACTGTCTGACTCATGTAGACCTGGAGTTTCCCCATTATCTGATTACTGTCTGACTCCTGTACACCTGGAGTTTCCCCATTATCTGACTACTGTCTGACTCCTGTAGACCTGGAGTTTCCCCCTTATCTGATTACTGTCTGATTCATGTAGACCTGGAGTTTCCCCATTATCTGATTACTGTCTGACTCGTGTAGACCTGGAGTTTCCCCATTATCTGATTACTGTCTGACTCATGTAGACCTGGAGTTCCCCCATTATCTGATTACTGTCTGACTCGTGTAGACCTGGAGTTTCCCCATTATCTGGTTACTGTCTGACTCATGTAGACCTGGGGTTTCCCCATTATCTGGTTACTGTTTGACTCCTGTAGACCTGGAGTTTCCCCATTATCTGATTACTGTCTAACTCATGTAGACCTGGATTTTCCCCATTATCTGATTACTGTCTAATTCATGTAGACCTGGAGTTTCCCCATTATCTGATTACTGTCTGACTCCTGTAGACCTGGAGTTTCCCCATTATCTGATTACTGTCTAACTCATGTAGACCTGGAGTTTCCCCATTATCTGATTACTGTCTGACTCCTGTAGACCTGGAGTTTCCCCACTATCTGATTACTGTCTGACTCATGTAGACCTGGAGTTCCCCCATTATCTGATTACTGTCTGATTCATGTAGACCTGGAGTTTCCCCATTATCTGATTACTGTCTGACTCGTGTAGACCTGGAGTTCCCCCATTATCTGATTACTGTCTGACTCATGTAGACCTGGGGTTTCCCCATTATCTGATTACTGTCTGACTCCTGTAGACCTGGAGTTTCCCCATTATCTGATTACTGTCTGACTCATGTAGACCTGGAGTTTCCCCATTATCTGGTTACTGTCTGACTCATGTAGACCTGGGGTTTCCCCATTATCTGGTTACTGTCTGACTCCTGTAGACCTGGAGTTTCCCCATTATCTGATTACTGTCTGACTGCTGTAGACCTGGAGTCTCCCCATTATCTGATTACTGTCTAACTCATGTAGACCTGGAGTTTCCCCATTATCTGATTACTGTCTGACTCCTGTAGACCTGGAGTTTCCCCATTATCTGATTACTGTCTGATTCATGTAGACCTGGAGTTTCCCCATTATCTGATTACCGTCTGACAAAATCTGATTTTCTGCAGTTATCAGATTATTAAGTGCATGTAAACACACTCGTAAAAGAAGCTCCATTGCTGCCTTTATTGTTGGAATCACTGTGATCATTTCTAAGACATATGCAATATGCGTCCCTGTAGAAACACTTGTATTGAACACTTGAGGAACAATAAAAGGCCCCTGAAACATGATGTCCATTTCTGTTCTATGAGTTTGCTTGTCTAAAATGGCATATTTTATATATATCTAAATAAACGCATCATGCAAACCTCACGTTAATATATGAGAAAACTAGATTAAATAGCAGAAATAGGTGCTTTTTGCACAGCAGTTAAGGTTAATTGGTATATTTATGCTTTTGAAGTCTCAAAAGCTTTGAGATAAAACACTAAAAGCCTCGCCGATGAGAGCGCTTTGTGCTGTGACAGGTAGGGATGGAGACTGAGAGTGGGGCACAGGAAAAGATATCATTACACATGTGCAGGCATTGTTGTCTCTGCAGGGCGAAGCTGCTGCGTATTTAGATAAACAAAAAGAACAATTAGAATTAGAATTAGAATTAATGAGTCGCTGCTATCTCAGACGTTCTGAGAACAAGCGTTTCAGCACAATGAAAAAGATGAAAGTGTTTTGTATAAATGGCATGAATAACCATTTTATGAGGAAGGAATGTTGGGGGGTGCATTATTTTAACGTTTCTCTATGGTTTTTATTCTGTTTGGCTGGTTTTGCTTTGTGGATTTTATAACGTGACCTTGAGTTTGAGAAACCTGCTCTGTACATTCAGTGCTGGCTCTACTTGATAAGCGACATAAGCAGCTGCTTAAGGCCTAATGGCCACCAGGAGCCCTAAACAACAATCACGGCTCCTAGAAGTGAGAATTTCATCATTTCGATCCCAAAATGAATCTGAGCTCTGGGAGAAATTAGGGGTGATGGAATCAATCAAGCTACACATCATGATCATGATGCAGCCCCGTTGCAGAAACGCTAGCTCAGAGCAACTCACGTTTCTTGTTATGGCTCAGGAAACTGATCAAATTAAAAACTACCTTGAGTGAATCCTCTGATTATTTTTCTTGTTATTGATCCGGTGAAATGAGTGGGTTGAAATGATGGCATTTAAAGTGATCGCATGATGCATTAATGCCGTTTAGCTGGAAGCTGAGATGCTTGCAACCGTTGCAGCTATGTTTCAAGGGAGTTGCAGAGTGCTGTGCATTAAGTGCACTTTAGTTTCGTGTTGGTTTCAAGCAACTAAAGCCACTAGAGCTTTATGGATGACGCAAGGGGTCTGGGCCATGCTGTCCTAGGAGGATGACCTCAAAATGCTCATCATGAACTTTTAGAGCAACAATAGGTAGAAAATGAATCAAAGAATGGCTGTTTGGTCAAACTGGCTGGTGCGCAGAGGATCTGTCTCTTCTTTGTGTATTAAGACCAGATCTTTTATAACTTTAATACTATATCTGTCCACCTACACTGATCACAGATCAACCAAAGGTATTAATATCAATGCCATTTCCTCCCTCTTCCCTAATCTGTAGTTTACATTAGATTATAGATACAGTCTCAGTTTGTGAAACCAGACTGATCAATCGGTTCATTTTGTGTACCACCTGGCAAAAATTGGCTTACAGCTTATGAGGTCTGATATGATTGGCTCACAACTTGCAAGGTCTGTTGTGATTGGTGGCACGGTGGTGTGGTGGGTAGCGCTGTCGCCTCACAGCAAGTAGGGCCTGTGTTTGATTCCCTGGCTGGGCAACCAGGGTCCTCTCTGTGTGGAGTTTGCATGTTCTCCCCGTGTCTACATGGGTTTCCTCCGGGTTCTCCGGTTTCCCCTCACAGTCCAAAGACAGGCAGTCTGGCCGATTGGACATGGTAAACTGCCCTAGGTGTGAGTGAATGTGTCTGTCTGCCCTGCGATGGACTGGCGACCTGTCCAGGGTGTGTCCTTCCTTCCGGTTCCGGCCGATGACTACTGGGATAGGCTCCAGCACCCCCCCGTGACCCAGAAGGAAAAGCGGCTTAGAAAATGTGTGTGAATATCCAGAATGAAGTACTTATGAAATTAATACCCAGAATAAAGGTTTTAAATTTTGGTTTTGCTACATATTTATTTTCAGATATTGTAATGAAGGCAGCATATATAATAAATGAGGGCACTCTTCACACATCTAGGCACATGCAGTCAGTCGGTGTTTGTGAGCCTTGCTGTGGGTTCAGTCAGGAAGGATTTGAATGCAGCCTGTTGCTAAGTGGAGCTGCCAGACTCTGTGTACTCACTGATCTGGCTCTGCTGGCTTTGGCAGCTCAGCGCTCGGCTCTTCTCAAAAGCTTTTCTCCATCTTTAGAAGCTCTCCAGATACAAACACCCAGAAGAACAGGACCCAGTAATGAAGTGGTGTCATCTGATGTGGAGCAATGAGAAAACTCTGATTAATAAGACTAGTCTAGATGGCATTTCGCAATCTAAGTTGTAATTTCACCAATTTTCCATCCATCCATCCATTCCTAACCACTTATACTAGTCCAGGTCGTGGGGGCAGCAGCCTAAGCAAAGAGGCCTAGGCCTCCCACTCCTCCGCCGCCTCCTCCAGCTCTTCCGGAGGGATACTGAGGCATTCCCAAGACAGTCGAGAGATATAATCCCTCAAACGTGTCCTGGGTCTTCCCTGGGGTCTCCTCGCCATCAGAGGCGTCCAGAGGCCATCCTTACCAGATGCCCGAACCACCTCAACTGGCTTCTCTCAACATGGAGGAGCAGCAGCTCTACTCCGGGCCTCTCCCGAACCGCCAAGCTTCTCACCCTATCTCCAAGAGAGAGCCCGGCAACCCTTCGGATAAAGCACATTTTGGCCGCTTGTATCCGCAATATCGTTCTTTCGGTCACTACCCAAAGCTCGTGACCATAGGTGAGAGTCGGAACTTAGATTGACTGGTAAATTGACAGCTTTGCCTTCTTTCACCATTTTTAATTTATTAAAATGTTACATTTATTGTGTAATTTCATTTTATTATATTTAATTTATATACCGTACTAGAGAAAAATCAGAAGTCATCCTTGTATTTATTTAATTAACAGTCAAAACCATCATTAAACACAAGTTATTAATTTTTCAGATAGTCCAGAAGAGGTTAGATGTAATATAGATAAGATAAGGGGAAATTTAAAGGAAATTAAGTGGGGAAAACTGGAGTTCCAAAAATTATTAAACGCTCCATAGAAAATGGGACTTAAAACCACCTTGTAAGACCTGGTAGACCACCAAACTGTCCTGTCAAACCTTAATCTTTGAGAGAGAGAGAAAAAGAATACTCCAGATTTCTCTCTCTGTCTCTCTCTACATATATAAACATATACACACATAAATATATATATATGTGTGTGTGTGTGTGTGTGTGTGTGTGTGTGTGTGTGTGTGTGTGTCTATTATTTATTTTTTTATATATATTTATAGACAATAGCCTTCATTTATTCAGCTATTAAGTACAAGTGATTCATTTTGCTAAATTCCTGAGTATTAAATTTAAGATAATCCAATTACATAAGGAAGGAGAGTTTCCAAAATGCTACAAGGAAAATGGGACTCCTAACAACCACCTGAAACACCTTAAAACTCTTAACAACCACCTGAAACACCTTAAAACTCTTAACAACCACCTGAAAAGCCTTAAAACTCCTAACAACCACCTGAAAGACCTTAAAACTCCTAATAAACAATAGAAAGACCTGAAAACTACCACTATAAGAGAAACAGTACAAAGCTTTCATCTTTGCTCCAATCTTGCTTCAGATCTGAAAACATCCACAGGTGTTTCTGTCCATCCATCCACTGTGTAAAGACTCTGGGTCTGTGGGTCTGAAAGGACGTGTAGCTGATCAAGAAGAACCTCACTGAGAAAAGGAGATGGACACACCAAACAAAGAAGCTGACCACCCCAGAGTCCAGACCTCAGCACCACTGAATGGGTTTGATTACTTCAGAAAATGACCAGCCAGCTTCTAAGGCCGAATGTTTTTTTTGCAAAAGTTAGAAACAGTTTTCCATGTTTTTTTGACATGTTTGACATGTAAACTAAACCATTCAGAGTGGTTTGGTATGAAATGGCTCATTATAGAGACTCATGTCTTGACAGTGGTGGTGATGGGAACCAGGGGTCACCATGACTACAACACAAATATAGACATTTCATTTACCATCCAAACCACCAGTGAACCTACACGAGTCTTCTGAGCTTCATCACCATTTCATCTAATAACTTTCTGTGTGGGAGCTTTTAGAGGTGGACGTCTGGTTCCTATCACCACCACTGTAAACAGATCTGACTCTAAGATTCTCTAGAATGGAGCATTTCACACGAAACCACTCAGAACGACTCTGGTTCCATCTTAACACTTGAATTCCACATTCTGAAGAATTGATGGAATTCTGCTTCTATTTATTACACCACATACCCTGTAGGTCGTTGGGCATTATTAGGCGAGAAAACACAAATCCTAACATTTACTACTGAGTATATGATGTACATCTATCACATACACAGCCTACCACAGCTAACGTGTTAGTTACGTCTCTGCTGGGTCCATGACCATTTCCCCCCGACAGGCTCTCGGAAAGACCCAGGAGGCTTCCTCTGTTATTTATAGCACCTCGACCGACTACGTGTGGAAATGCTGAAAATAGCACCTTGGTCACGTATGACTGCCTGTGAAACCGGCTCACACGTCTTTATTGATGATGTGGATGCTGACGGCAGGAGCAGGACGACCGGAAGCATGTTCTCTCACAACGTTCCTAAAGTCACACAATGGTTCTTGACCTTGCAGCAACTGCAGAGCCAAGAAATGGAACGTTCTTGCCTGCCTGAATCAGCCGCCTGACCCAAACTGAGCAGCACTTCACAGACTGAAGACAAGACCGAAGGCAAAAAGTCTCCAAAACAAGCAGGAGCCGAAAATT
The DNA here is from genome assembly GCF_015220715.1 of Pygocentrus nattereri. NCBI lineage: Eukaryota > Metazoa > Chordata > Actinopteri > Characiformes > Serrasalmidae > Pygocentrus > Pygocentrus nattereri. The sequence goes on from NC_051216.1 coordinate 46,157,715, forward strand.
GCATTAAAGGCCGGATATTTGAGCCACAGTTTGAGCAACCACCGAGTCCAAAAGCTTCGCAACAAAGTAAATATACGTTTACTTGGTTCAGATCAGGTGTGTCAAACTGGGGACCTTCTGGGCCGAAGTGCTGCAGTAATCAACGTTTCCCCTCATCTAACACTCTGAATTCAGTTCATGAAGGCTTTGCTAATTAGCTGATGAGCCGAATCAGGTGTGTTTAAAGAGGCAACGTGCTGAAGTCTGCAGAGTTTTGGCCCGCGAGGACTGGAGTCTGACACATGCGGTCCAGACCAAAGCAGAAAATGTTTTGGTTTAGCTCCGGTTTGCTCAGCATTCACACTAACATACTGTAGCATTTACTGCTGGGAAGGGGACCCAGCTTATGCACAAGTTGTTGTGCTTTACTAAAGCGCTGCATTTGGACACAGCCACGCTTTGTCTAACAAATCACATGAAGTCTTGCTACATCCTGCTTCCCAGCGTTATAGTTCCTAGTCTAGCGGTACTGGAGAACGAAGACTCTGAGGAGTTTGGCTCAAACCCCAAACAAAAACACCTGATCCAGGTAATAAAGGCCTTCAGAGGCCATTAGAGCCATTAGAATAGTAGAGCCAGGCGTGTTGGATCTGAACTCCACAGGGTGGTACATCTCCAAGGCCAGCACCCCTGCACTATGGGCTAGCCCCGCCTTCACAATAAGAGTCCTTGTCAGAGTAAGTAACTCCCTAAAACTAACACATATTACGTTATGAAAACGCTACAATATTTAATGTCAAACCGAAAAAAAAATCGTACTAGTAAAAGGTCTCAACTATCTGGTCAGACTTTACGATGTACAATAACTGGGATAATGTCCACCAAACTTTCTGCATCGTGCTGTTCTCTGTTCTATCTGGGCTTATTGGTTTTACTTAAGTCTTGTTTTATCTGTGATATTAAAGCAAGAGACTCCCTGCATGACTTGTGGTATCTTTCCATTTATTTTCCAGCAAAACGATGTACTGTAGCATCCCGCTACCAGCTTGTTTGGTCCTGGGGATGTGGGAGGCGTGGCCATGTAGCAATGAGAGAGATTACCTTCACATTACAGGCCTCGTTGCTCAAACCCGAGTTTTTGCTCTAATCTGATCTCTCTGACTCGATGGTTCACATTCATTTAGGTCAGTGACTCAAATCTGTCATTAATGTGATGAACCGGCCTGAACTGACCCTCATGAGCTCCTCCTACTCAGTGACGTCACGTGAATGAATCACTGCATCATCAGCACAAACTAATGAGCAGAACGAGCTTCGCTGAGAAGATCATTAACTCTGATCAGCTCTCAGCTTCATTATTAGAGCCAGACGGAGGAGGAAAAGGTGAGATGAGCTGCTTTTCCACCGTTTACAGGCTGTAATGTCTGTTCAGCGCTGTTGCCATGGTAACACTGAGTGATGGCGAACGCGCAGTGGAAAAAAAGCACACGAATTCCGATCTGAGCATCCCGTTAAGGTCACATGGCCATGAATCGGATACGTATCAGATCTAGAACCACATATGAAAGTGGCTCAGGTCGGATTTGAAAAGACCAGATCTGTGTCCACACGGCCCTGAAAACACCAGATCAGAATCAGAATCAGAATCAGAATCAGATCTGAGTCACATTAAAAAATCTTTTTTTGTGCCGCTTCAACCTGGTAATGTGAACGTAGCGTCAATGGAACCAGACTTTTTTCCTAGTAAATTTTATCTGTAATATTAGAGCCAGTTGTGTTGGATCTGAACTCCACAGGGTGGAACATCTCCAAGACCAGGAGCACCCTTGTGCTATGGGCTAGCCCTGTTTTCACAATAAAAGTCCTTGTCAAAATAAGTTGCATGCTAAAACTAGCATACATGACATTATGAATATTTAACTTGAACCAAAAGATGTAAACAAAAGTCATTCAAGTAAAATGTCGCAACTGTTGGGCCAGATTTTACGACATACAATGACTGCGATAATGTCCACCGGACTTTCTGAATCGTGCTGTTCTCTGTTCCCTCTGGGCTCGTTGGTTTAATTTATGTCTTGTTTCATCTGTGATATTAGAGCAATAACTCTCATTACTGTTGTTTTTGCACAACATAAAGCTGAAAGAAATTCCTGTAAAAGCCTCAAGGCACTTACTGATTTTACAAAACTGAGAAAGCTTATAATTTATGTGAGCAGTCAAACGTGTGTATTGCATATTTTATAATGAGCCCACACATCATTTCCATGTACCAAAGAGGAAACGATGGCTCGTTCTGTCTTTGGTCTGTTTGGACATCTAATTTGACTGAGAATGTTCAAACTTTTATATCTGACTGTATTTAATAAATGCACTCTTGGGACACATTGCTGTTTATTTTCCAACAAAACAATATATTACAACGTCCCACTACCCGCTCCTTCGGCCATGGGTGCATGGGAGGTGTGGCCATGTTGCAATGCGAGAGACTTAAACATGTAATTAGTTGCTGTGGGCTTGGGTAAGTATATCGCTGCTGTATCTCCAAAACGGTAACTTTACAGGAGAAGGAAAAATATACTTCACTTTTAATGTAAGTCAATGGAACCAGAATATTTCCCAAGTAATTTTGGGCCATTTCTTTTGGTCCATCCATCATGAGATTTACACACAATGTAAAGGGCAAAAGGCCTTTTCAAATGATGTAAATAACTAAAAAATGACAAAAATGGAGATGCAAGGTTTTGTTCCAATAAGTGATTTATGTGATCATTCTGTGCATTGTGCTCTTCTGTGGGGCTGATTGGGGGGTTTAGTGACCACCACGTATATGAGCTGTGCGGTTGGAGGTGACCTATCCTGCTTTCCAGCCGTTAAGACAGTGCTGAGTGGCGGGTCACCCCTGCTGCATGTTAATTACAGCGCATTCATTTGCACCGCGTCTTCTTCTTCCACGCCACCGCCACCACATTTTTCTTTCCTAAGGGCTCCAACGGCAATTATATAAAAATTTTGTTCTGATTGGATGGAGAATCTCTTCCATGAATCCATCTTTTTTCAGTGCACCTCAGTGGATGAGTCAAGAGTTATCACTAAATTCAAAGCAGTATTTCTTTTTCCAGAAGGGCCGTCCTCTCTTAGCCCCCTGTGGAACACAGCATACTGCACTTTCCACAAATTGCAGCCTTTACAGGCAGCTGAACACACTGGATCTTCAGACCAGATTCTCCCCCGACGTACGTTACCTAATGTCAACATGATCCTGAGTGTCCTCCACAGCTGCGTTCTACACCAAACGTGCCAAGAAAACCTCCTAATTACACGGATGAGAGAAAGTGAGTGTAATTTTGCTGTGGTGACAGTGAAACTGGTGCGAAGATGCGTTTTATTTACGCCGGGATGATTGTAGAACAGAAGGTAAACAGCTCTTATTTTACCATTATGTATCTGACTAAAGTCAGAACCGTTCACAGTGGTGGTGATAGGAACCAGACGTCCACCTCTAAGAGCTCCCTCACAGAAAGTTAATACAGGAAATGTTTATGAGTTCACTGCCTGATGCCTGAGGCATTGGTTTATGATAGCTTTATGAAGGATTTAATATTTTAAAATATTTTTATCATTCATGCCAGAGGGGCGAAATCCTACTTTGGGCGGGCCACCCTAATATTATGGTGTGTGCAAGAATGAAAAATCACAATACAGTCTTAAAAATTAAAAAATATAATGGCAAATAAATACATTTTTAATAAAATCTAATCTAATCTTAGTGGCCTGTGCAAGTCTTCTAAAGCCCAAAATGATGTCTTCCTTTTGTATTTTATGATAAGCAATTACTTGAACCCTGCTACACAACACTGGCTGTGTTTGCATGCATTGCAAGATTTTCTCTAATCCGATTGAGTACATTAAGATTATAGATTAAGACTGAGGTGTTTATGCTCAAAAATCTTTGTTTACATGCTTACTACAAGTAATCCAATCCACAATGATGCACATGTGTAAAGTACCACTTAGAGACATTGTAGACGTTACCATGACAGCAAACATCATGTGAGTCCAGTCAGAGTGAGATGAGCAGCAGTGTGCAGTGATTGTGTTTTTAACTGCTTTAAAATGACGTCAGACTCAGGAAAACGTCCTTCACACGTCCTTATTAAAGAAGGCCGAGAGGAAGACGTCGTGTTCTGAGACACATAAGCTGGACGTCCGTCCCACCGCCGTCTTTTAAAGATCAGAGCATGAACTTCGTCTCCTCTGCAGACCAGTTTCTGCTCCGCCGAGTTGAACGGTATAAACTTTCACTGTGACGCGACGCACATGCAGAACGGACTGAAACTTTCCGATAGGGAATGTAATCGGATACAGGCGTTTACACGGATATTATTCTTCTATTTAATGGATTATTTACAGGATTACCCACCTTGATCAATCAGGTAGAAATTGTATTCCGAACGGCCTCAATTGGCTCAGACTATTCAGACTGATGTGTTTACATGGATGTGTTCTATTCCAATTGAGCTATTAGTTGGATTATTAGGCTGTATGTAAACATACCTACTGACATAACCACGTCATAAAATTTCATACTCTGTTAAGTTGTCATGATAGATTATGTACAGTTGTTTCCACCTTTTTCCTGCAAATATGATGCTTTGAGTGGCTTATGGACAGAACGTCCTGCGAAGTGTAAACAGACTAAGGGCCTATTTACACCAAGTACAATTTATTCAGACCAAAACAATGAATGCCGTTTTTAACATGGGGGGACCTCTGACGTGCAGAAGAGGAAAATGGAAGAAGAAATGAGTTCCTTGAGTAACGGCGATGATTAATGATTCATTTTTCCTTAAAGCACTGTACTAAACGAGGCTCACACTGAGTTCACCCTCTGCTTCTGCCTGTTGCTCCTCTCATTAAGAGGAGCGCTCATTAGGGAGGGAAGCAAATAGTAGAGTTCTTTGTCAGACTAGACTAGTCACTAAAAAACAAATGTTAAATCCAGTGGCTGTAAGGTCCTCTCCATCGTTCACCATCCTTTCGGCTATGGCCCACGAAGTTTCGTCCTTATTTGCTCTGCTACACACAAGTTGAGTTCTGCCACAATCCTGATACAACCATGACAACAAAGCTCTGATTGGTCGGCCAGATTTGAACACATCCACATTTCTCAGAAAATCAAGCAGGGTCTGATGAAAAAATGTGTTCAGAGTTCTAGCCTGTCACTTTTGGACTCGATGTGAAAGATGGTATTAATATCCATGTGTTCGTTTTCAAAACTCGATATGCATTTTATTTTGTCTGAAAATCAGACTCTGTGAATAGGCCTTAAAGCTGTGTTCAAAACAACATACTGAGTACTATATACTGCCAAAGTCTTTATAGGACAGTCTATTCACTCAGTGAACATGGCACGGTGGGTAGCGCTGTTGCCTCACGGCAAGTAGGGCCTGGGTTCAATTCCCTGGCTGGGAGACCAGGTTCATTTCTGTGTGGAGTTTGCATGTTCTCCTTGTGTCTGTGTGGTTTTCCTCTGGGTTCTCTGGTTGCCAAAAAAATGCAGTTAGGCTAATTCGACGTGCTAAATAGCCCCTAGGTGTGAATGTGTGTGTCTGTCTGTCCGCCCTTTTGATGGACTGACCTGCCCAGGGTGTATACTGCGCTCCACCTGATGTCAGCTCCCCCTGTGACCTAGAAGGAGAATCGGCTTAGAAGATGTGTGTGTTCACTCAGTGGCTCTCTTTGAAACACCACTGGGCAGTTATTTCCGAGACCAAAAACTGTATTACAGAAACTTCCTATCTTTTTGTCTTAAGTTAAAATCCGATAGGTCAACATAAGATTTTTCACAAATTCGTATCACAGAAGCAAGTTGGATCTTAATTTAGGAGTTTTATCTTCATTTAGAAATCTTGACTTATCTCAAGTTAAGAAATCTTAAAATCGAAGTCAGCAATCAACTGTCATGCCTGTTACCTAGCAACCAACCATCAAGCAAAGCTGAAACGTGATCACACAACAAAAATAATCAAGTTAGTTGGTCAGACAGCTAATGAAACTGATGTTAAAAAGCTCAGACGAAACTGAAGTGTGATAAACTGAAAGTTAGGAACATTGAGAGAGCGTCCCCTGCTCTCCAGTTTCAGTCTCCATTTCCCAAATGCTTTAGCCAAGCATGCTAACATTATTTCTCCTAATAAACAGACACCTGTTCAGCTCCGCCTCCTCATTAATCACCACCATCACTGTAATATTTCATCATCTACATTAACACAGGAAGGTGGTCAGAGGGGCGGTGGAGTTCGAGTCGGCAGCATCTAAGATTTTTAAAACGCAGAGTTAGAAGAGAAAAACATCTCCCAGTAAAAGCCGCGTTTTACAGTAGAAATAAATGGAGCTCATTATGCTGGTAGTGAACTACGCTGCCTGACTCAGCCGCCTCAAAACCATAGAAATGGACCTTAAACAGAAGTTAGGACCCTGTTGGGGTTCATCCTAAAGTTAGGACAGGATTTAGGAGGTTTAGTCCAGTTAGGATGATTGTGTGATGCTGTTTTCAGATCTGGAGTTAATGATGAGATTACAAAGTTAGGAGCTGATATTCTGGAATAGGTGCTGAACTAAATTTAGTCTGTACTGAAGTCGTCATGGAGACTAAACGCATCAGATTTCAGAGTTAAGACGTTTTTGTAATGCGGAGCCAGATTCATTTCTCTTTGAATGGAGAGAGAACAAAATACTCAAAACCGACTAGTGTCTCTTCATTTATAACATCTCTGACACCGCATACTTAATCAGTAGATACTGTACAGCATCCAGTGTACGACAGACACCATGTACAGTACTATATGGCAGGGGAGGGACAAGCCTGTTAACATCCGGGCCTGAGCCAATCAGACCATTTCAATACCCGCCCCATTTTCCTCAGCCCTCAAACGTATCATCGGGTGTCTCTTTAACCCTTTAAATGGCCAGAGCTCACCAGCAGGCCCAAAGTTTCGTTACACACTTCTGTAATCTAAGAACAGCTCAGCCAGTTTGCATTGAAGTCCCTATATTTACTGAATGAGAAGCCTTAGTGTGTAATAAGCCTGGGATTTAAAGGGGTTAATGTGTTTATTTGTAGCCTGTGAGGAAGAAATGTTTAACTTGTGCTCAGACACTACTAAAATTAGCATTTTCTCCTTGTTGGATATTCAGTGCCATTCCCCTCCATAGGTCAACACAAGCTGTGTCTCAAAGCTAGGGATGTAGCCGAGGAAGGCTACATTACGTGGCCATTACGTCACCGAAAGCTGTCCTGTTTGGAATGAGGCCGAGAATTGCATCCATCAAAACATGCAGCTGGTGTAACCTTCTTTACTCACAGCTCAAAAGAACTTCAACAGCAGAATCAGCCACGAGTGGAATGAAACGTAATAAAGTGTCAATTTTATTTAACTTTTTTAAACGTAAACACGTGTTGCGTGTTTCGTGTGACGTCATCATAGTGTGCTCAGAGAAGACTGAAGGTCTCTTCTACCTCCACTGCATCTTCAGTTCTGAGGCAGAGCCACAAAGCAGTAGCGCTACTTGTCAAGCACTCCACAGGCACTCCACAGGCACACGAAGGCCCAATCCTATTTCTAATCTTTATCCCCATTGCTTGTTTTCAAGTGTCATCCTGACCCCTGGTTACTGAGCTACAGGGCAGTGGTTGAGATCTACCCTCAAATAAAGAGCATCACTTCATTAACAGCTACTAGCGCCGCTCTGTAGGCGACCCTGCCCGTCTGCAGGGACAGCAGAGGAGGGGAAAGTTCAGCTCCTCACTGCTGGGCTTTAGTTACATTTAGGGATCATACGGCTTCAAAGAGGGGGGCAGTTATTTATTATCACCCCCCTAATTCTTCAGTGATGTGAAGCTGAAGTCAGAGATTCTCCAGATTCTTGTTCAAATTTTCCCGTTCCACCTTAAATGGAGCAGCAGTTACATTCTGCCGCTTCAGGCGTCAGAACTCCCGGACTACTTAAGGTGGAACAGGGAAGTTAGCTAGCTAGCTACCAGACATTACCATACTATTAGTGATTTTTTTAATGAAGAAAACGACCAAAATCCACTGAAACGACATTAAGCCAAGATAATAAGATGGTTATCGTAATTTCTTAACAGAGAAAATTCTCACATTTGTGGGTTTCTCTGGTCTCTTGTTCTCCGTCTCGCCGGTTTTTCTGTTTTTCTCATATCTCTCTGTTTGGAGTCTCTGAAAAACCTCCGTTTGGAGGGTCATGTAGCCCCAACACATCAACCTCCTCTCTATCTCAGAATCAGGACACCTTACCCCTATAACAGAGGGCTAAGGGCTAAGTGGTAGGGTCGAGGGGTGAAATGAGATTGGGCCAATAGGTCTGCGATGATAAACTTTTTATCCGCTGAAACGAATGTAATTTCCCTTCCAAAAATAGAACAAATTAAGATGCATATTTTTCAGATGCTTTTACTATGAAACACTCACAGTTATCCTAGCGGGCCCCCTGGTGGTCAGGAGCCCAGGGCTGCAGCCCTTAAAGTCCTTTATGTTAATAGGACTTGCTGGAAGAATGATATAAAAACAATAAAATAACAAAAACATGTAAATGTAGACGTAAATTAGACATCGCAAAACATTTTATATAGCCATAACTATACGATGTATGAAAAATACTAGCTATTTTGTTAAATACTGATAGAATCAACTGTGTGGCACTTGACCTTGAGAATTCCTTTAATCGTGGAAACTGTTTCTAGTTGTATGAAAGTTTACTGTCCACAGCCAGTCGTATAATACTACAAATAGTGACGGCTCCTACTTCACGAAGGGAGAAGGACACCAAGCGAGGGTAACCAAGGGTAACAACACTTCCAGCACAGTCCACTCTCCACTTTTACATCAGCACAAGAGAAGAATTCTCTGTGTTCCTCAGAAACGAAGCTGGCCATTATTGTCCTCGCTAATGCACTAACTTGGAGTGTGTTAGCAGAGAGAACGCACGGCCTGAAATGGTGAGTCACGAAGCGAGGCTCGTTACGCAACCGAGTCCTCGAGCCGTTTTCAGAGCCACAGGCCCAGCTGCCCTTAAATCTCACAAAAGAGGGTACAGATTTGGTGTGAAAACCGTCAAAAGACTTCAGACGGCCGCGTGTGAATAGAGGCCGTCACGCCTCGGCTTATTTATTTTGCCTTGGACTGATTAGTCCATTGTGGTTTCTATCTACTACACTAAAAGTGCTGTGCCGTCGAATTTCCCCCCCATTTTCAGACCTGAATCTGGCTGCAGCTGATAAAGTTGTTCAAGGAATAATGATTTTTTTTCCCCCACCTCGCCTCGTCACAAGGCATGAGCGAGGGCAAACTGCTGCCAAGGTTGACCCAAGCAATCTCTGGGGGGGCATAAACATATCCATCAAACAAAGCCCCCAATGACACAGGTTCCTCGCTGTCTCGTGACGGAGAACATCGCATTTCTATCATAGCGTGACACTGGCCTCTTTCCCATTTGTCTCTCGGGATCTGTCAGCTTGCAGCTACAGGGGGTTTAACAGTACATTTACATGATAATGAAGATGGACGGCCACCAATATTTTTCCAGCAGGAACAATCTCAGCCTCCTGCCTGTCTGGCAGGGTTTTTTATTTGATTGATATTGTCTTTAATGCTCTATAATCTATTTGTTTGATCTAACATTGCATCGTAATGTTTATAATAGTCTTCTGTGAGCATTTGCCAGGCATATTACTGAGCTTACATTGCAAATGTTTTAGCCTACATTAGCCACGTTAACATGCAGTCTAATAATCCATTATTAATCCGACTAGTAGCACAATCGGAATAGAATATGTCCATGTAAACACCTCAATTGGAATAGTCTAGTATGATTGAGGCCATTTGGAATACAATTTGGAGTAAACCTCTAAATAATCTGTTAAATTGAAGAATAATATCCGTGTAAACGCTTGTATCCGTTTACATTCCCTATCGGAAAGTCCATTCTGCTTGTGCGCCGCGTCACAGTGAGAGTTTATACCGTTCAACGCGGCGGAGCAGAAACTGGTCTGCAGAGGAGACGAAGTTCATGCTCTGATCTTTAAAAGACAGAAGTGGGACGGACGTCCAGCTTATGTGTCTCAGAACACGACGTCTTCCTCTCGGCCTTCTTTAATAAGGACATGTGAAGGACGTTTTCCTGAGTCTGACGTCATTTTAAAGCAGTTAAAAACACAATCACTGCTCACTGCTGCTCATCTCACTCTGACTGGACCTCACGTGATGCTCGCTGTCATGGGAACGTCTACACTATGCGGTTCTCCACGCATGCGCATCATTTTGCATCAGATCACCTGTAGTGAGGGTGTAAACGGAGATTTTCCATCAGATTGTTGAGTCGAGTGAGACTAAAGACCTCGGTCTGAATTTGTAATTGAAATGTGTTCAATCAGATTAGAGAAAATCTTTCACAGATATTGTGGTGAAGGTCTTTTAAAAGGGAACACAACTATTGAAAAATATGGTTTAAATACTTACCATGACTCCCCTTAGTGAGTTCACTTGTTCCTGCAACTAATCAAAGGATAGTTTAGTTGCTTGTACTTGTGTTTTACCTTTATTGAAATATTCATTTTCACTCATTTAATTTTTATGAACTGCTATCATGTTTTTAATCATGTCCACTTTTCACAGCTGTCATTTTGAAGAGCTAATTAGCCTAGCTGGCTATACATTAGCTAACATAGCCAATCAGCCACGGTTCTTTTTTTTTGGCATTTCAGGACAAGAAGCATAGCAGGTCTTCTTAACATCAAAACTTACTCCTCATATGTTGTGAGTGCCTGGTCGCTAATTTAGCAGGTAAACGAATGAGCAGCTTAGCTACCTAGCTAATAAAACCAGCTTCTTTGTGAGGTTAAATGGGTGAAATTTGGTATTTTTACAATAAATAACTTACTTTTAGTCAGATTCATTCACAGTGGCGGTGATAGGAACCAGACGTCCACCTCTAAAAGCTCCTCACAGAACGTTCCTACATGAGATCGTTATGAAAATGACTCAACTTATGGATTTTAGCACTAATTATCGATTATGGCTGCTTTAGCTACCTCAGTTAACTTAGTGACTGTTTTCTAGCTGGTAAGCTTCAGCCTTGAGGCCCTAGAGGACACTGTAGATGCATGTCACCATGTTGTCACAAAGCCAAATGAGATTTGACGTCAGTAATTGTCTTATTTAAAGGGATGATATGCAACATTTTTCCTGCATGGTAAATTTCCCCTCAGGTGGTTTTGTGTGATATATGCAAATAAGCTCTATTCTGATTGCCTCATTCAAAAAGCAGTCCAGGCCACAGCACTCCTTATAACTTCAGTTTGAATGGGTGGGGCTAAACTGCTGTAGGCTGTATAGGTGGCTATGATGGTTTTTGTGACATCATGAAAATGATGAATTCAGAATGTGCTGGTAGTTTCTGTATATTTATGTGTTTAAAGGCCTTCGAAAGTCTGAACGTTTTCCATTATATCGGCCCTTTAAAATATTAACTGAACATTTCATACTTTTACAAGTCAGTGGAATTGAATGGTAAAATAAATACATAGTTTTTTCCCAGATAAAGGTGGACCACTGATTCAAACATTTCCCTGAATGGCTGAAGAATGATGATGTCAGGGAAATCTTTTTTTTTTTTTTCCACTGCTCAATTTATGTAAAATACTCGTTATGGCAAAATCAGAGAAGTGCAGCCACCGACAGTAAATCCAAAGCCAGTCCTGATGAGGCAGGGTCAGTGGCGCCTAACCTCCACAGGTAATGAGTCTTCATCACACATTCCCCTGCAAGAGCTTCGGACGAAGTTTTACCGTTAATCATGGTGATATAAATAATTCATGGCTGGATGTTGTAAACAGGGGATGTCGAAAAGCCATAAACAGAAAAAAATATCAGTGCCATCGCAGTGATATTCAAGTCAGTCTCGCCTGGGCGCTGTGCTGCGCTGTGTACAGTATGAGACTCTTCCTCCAGTTATGAAGGCTAATGAATTTTGAATGAATACAAATGGCTGAGTCTTTGCAGTTCTCATTAAAGCTTTTTATCTCAACTGCTTTGCAGTACACCAACCCTGCTGGTGCACATTTGCAGCTCATCTGTGAGTGGAAGTACAAGCAAAGTCCTTTAGAACAAGGTAGGTGTTTCTAATAAAGTGGCAAGTTAGTTAGTGGAAACACAAATTAGGTGTTTCTAATAAAGTGGCCATCAGTGGAAGCACAAGGTAGGTGTTTCTAATAAAGTGGCAAATTGGTGGAAGTACAATGTATGTGCTTCTAATAAAGTGGCCAGTTAATGAAAGCACAAGGTGGGCGTTTCTAATAAAGCGGCCAGTAAGTGGAACCGCGAGGTGGCTGTTTCTAATAAAGCAGCCAGTAAGTGGAACCACAAAGTGGGTATTTCCAATAGACCGGCCAGTTAGTGGAAGCTCAAAGTAGGTGTTTCGAAAAAATTGGCCTGTAAGTGTGTGTGATATGGTGAGAGGGGTTTAGGTCAGCAGCTCTGACCCACAGGGCATGGAAAACATTTCACATCCGATTCCGCCAGGATCATGGTCCAACTGGAACAATTCCAGCAGACAGTTCAGCACCACAGCTTGGGTCATTTTCCATGGATCAGCGCACACACACACACACACACACACATCCAAACATACAACCACCTCCTGTCAAGCTTGTTTACTTCTAGCAGCATCACATGACTCAAAGGCTGTTATGTTGGATTGGAGTAAGGCGTCAATTATGGCTCCAGAGACAGTGAGGGGGGTAAAGCGATAGTTCGGAGACAAATGAAATGTACCCAGTTTTCCCCCTGGAATGGCACCAATATTTTTCCAGCAGGAACAATCTCAGCCTGTCGCTCGTCTGGCGGGGTTTTTTTATTTGATTGATATTGTCTTTAATGCTCTATAATCTATTTGATCTACCATTGCATTGTAATGTTTATAATAGTCTTCTGTGAGCATTTGCCAGGCGTATTACTGAGCTTACACCGCAAATGTTTTTAGTCTACATTGTGGTGAAGGCCTTTTAAAAGTGCGTGCCCGTGTTCCTGCAACTTTCTTGTACAACTCCAAAAAGTTTCTTGTACAATTTCCAAAAAGTTTCTTGTACAATTTCCAAAAAGGTTAGGACGCTGGGAAAAAAAAATGCAAATCATTCAAACCTGCTATTTCATTGAAAACGCTTCAAAGACAACAAATCAAATGTTGAAACTGAGAAATTTTATTGCTTTTTGAAAAAAATTTGCCCATTTAGAGTTTGATGCCATCAACATGTTCCAAACAAGTTGGGATGGGGGCAACAAAGAGCTGTTAAAGCTGTGTAAAGCTAAAAAACACCTGGTGGTCAATACAACAGGTCAATAACATGACTGGGTATAAAGAGCATCCCAAAGAGGCGGCGTCTTTCAGAAGTGAAGATGAAGAGGGGTTCACCACTCTGTGAAAGACTGCACCAGCTGTAGGAGACGCTCAGGCCATTTGAACGTTTTTACGTTTTGCCACAAACAGAAAACGGACGCTGTTAAGACCACATCTGACCAACAGCCGATTTGGTCCGACTCTGAAGACGAGACGACGCTAAATTCCCAAACTGTCATCGCCACTGAGCAGCTTTTCAGTCGGCAGCTGTGACAGAAGAACAGCTGAACAACCTGGAATCAGCCAGAAATGAACCCAACACCATTCGCCAGACGTGTCTGATCTTCAGAGTCGGACCAAATCAGACTGAGCCGTAAAACTGAGCCAGTAAAACACAGAAAAGCTGCTCAGTGGTGACGACAGTTTGGGAATTTAGTGTAAGGAGCTGGAGAATGAACTGCCGGCTGAGCAGCGAGTGGGCGGAGCTCTTTACTCTGACGTAGCAACGAGCTGCTCGTTAAGGAGCTTTAATTAGGAGGAAGGAGCTGAACATTAAAACATATTAAAGCCGCGTTCACGGCCAGTTTATTCATTTCTTACTGTATTTATTTAACTGCTGTATTAAAGCAGTAGAGCACTCGAGGAGGGAGTTATCACCAATAACATCACGGCTGTGATGATCTACGGACACCAGATCATAGCCGGGATGTTATTCCACGATAACACACTCCCTCTGGGTTCTGTTGCTTAAATAAAGCTACTTCAGCATTTAAAGGTTTGTCCCATTCTGGAAAAAGAGGAGTGCTTCCCTGTCCGCCCGGATTTAAGGCTGCTTTAAGAGAATGATCAATATGAGGATATGAGGATATGAGGATATGTAATCGGTGTGATGATGTAATATGAAAGTAGCCCTCGCTTTCTGTTCAGGTGTCACAATAAGGCCTAAATTTGTGCCTCTCTTTTGAAATGGGGCAGTCGTGGGCTGGAGGTAAGGGAACCAGCCCTGTGACCGGAAGGTTGCCGGTTTGATCCCCTTGAACCAGTCCCTGATTGAAGTGCCCTTGAGCAAGGCACCTAACCCCCAATTGCTCCCCGGGAGCCATGGATAGGGCTGCCCACTGCTCCGGGCAAGTGTGCTCACTGCCCCCTAGTGTGTGTGTTCACTAGTGTGCATGTGTGTGGGTGTTTCACTGCACAGACGGGTTAAATGCAGAGGTCTAATTCCACAGTGACAAATGGTTGTGAATTCAAATGTCAGCCGCATCCCTCGGCTCCTGCAGTAATTATATGGGCCTCAAAAGGTTGCTTTCTCCAAACTCGTCCATTACTGAAAGACTCAAAAACTGACCACGCTCACGGACAGAAAGTGTGTCAAACAGCAGACCGGCTGCACGTCCAAGAAGAAGACAGGAGTGAGTTTGTTGTGTTGGCTGTTTCACACAGACTTGTTTTGTCTGGTATCTATTGCTAACCTGATCACTATATGACATTAGCACCAAGCTAGGTGAGGTTTACATTATCTTCTCCACGCTGGATTTGATAATACTTATAGCAGCTCTGCATATTCAAAGACACTGGAATCTTGTGTCACGATTGGCCCCTCCCACTCCTCCATGTGCTTTTCTGTTTTGATCTAGTCCACGTGCTTTCTTTGTTTTGATTCTGTCCCAGTCCAGCCCCCCTGTTTTCTGACTCCATTGATTGTTGCCACCTGTGTTTTCCACCTTTATACTGTTTGGTGTATTTCTTTCGTTATGTCTGTTCCCCGCTCTATCCATGTTGGCTCCCCGAACTTGGACTGTCTTGACCCTGATTTTGAATTTGCCCTGAATAAATCTTGCTTTTCTCCACATATGCCTCCGCCTCCTCATCGCTCCTCGTTACAGTAAGACACACTTTGCTACATTTTGCAGTTTTTCTTCAGTAAATACTTAAAGCCTGAATTATACTAACGGAGCCCCCATAGCCTGTTAGCTACATGAGATATCTGCTGAACTGGTATTTACCTACATTAGGCTCATTCCCATGTCTTATTTTCACTCCTACTCCTTGTTTGAGTATCACTTTTGCCCCTTGGAACTGAGTTATAAGATCAGAGATCTGAAATGAGACCCTCTAATAAAAGAGCATCACTTCATTAACAGCTACTAGCGCCGCTCTGTAGGCGACCCTGCCCGTCTGCAGGGACAGCAGTGGAGGGGAAAGTTCAGCTCCTCACTGCTGGGCTTTAGTTACATTTAGGGAATCATACACCTTCAAAGAGGGGGGCAATTATTTATTAGGAAAGTTTGGACAAGAAGCTGGCGAATGAGAAGCGACTTCAGCCTCAGAAAAGATCAAGCATTGAGAGACGTTTCACAAGAAACTGTTCTACTTTTGTGGAAAGGTTTCCTGCTGGAGATGTGAGAAAAGTGTCTATAGCTGAGCTAAAACTTAAAGCAGAGCAAAGTGAGTGTTTAGATTTTTTGATCTTGTCCTGCACTCTGTATTGTAGTTTACTGTATTGTATCTTATTGTTATTGTATTGCATTGAATGGCACAGAGTTCTGCGTTCAGCTCTGTTTCTTTTTATCTTGGTGTCTGCAGTGACTGTGTTTCTAGCAGTATCTGAGCTCAGGACTGTCTTTCTCTCTAAGCTATTGGTAACTAGCAAAGATACTTTCTCTAGACAGACAAAGCACTTCTTGTAAGTCGCTCTGGATAACAGCGTCTGCTAAATGCTGTAAATGTAAATGTAAATGTAGTGTATACTAGTAAATTAGCACATACTGAGTCATATTTACAGCAAAGATGGTAAAAATGGATATAAAACGTTGTGGCTCTCAAAAAGGTTTTATTTTTGATGAAAGAACAGAATGGCTCTTCTTAGCATTGGCTTGCCGACTCCTGGCCTGTGCTATAGTTTTCTATTTAAGGTTCTATTTTAACATGACATTGAGAACCACGGTGTACCTTTGAGAGTCCATTTACTTTGGGGCTAAAATCTACATGTTCAGTACCTTTTCTTCTGACAGTGCAGTGGAATATAGCAAGTAGACCTAAACTAGCCTAAACTAACCTTCTAGAACTGATGTTGTTTCAGGATTGCTGCCTTGTGATGAATCAATGCATTTTCACAGCCGTGACACCTTCAAACCCATCTGATCAGCTGTTATGACTGCTCGCTGATCTTTAATAAAACATGATCTCCGTGTGGAATGGTGCTGTATTACAGGCTTTCTCTGTATTGTGTTTTATGAATTTGGCATCTGGGCGTCTATCTCCTGTAATTAGGCAGAAATCTGATCTAATTATCAGCACCTGCTGTGAGGGGATTCGGAAAAAGAGAGCTGTATCTGAGAGTGTTCTCTAATATTTAGACAGAGTATGTTAGGTGGGCACACACTGTGTGGCCAAAAGTATGTGGACACCTGACTATCACACCCACATGAGCTTGTTGGACATCCCATTCCAAAACAAGGGGCATAAATATGGAGTTGCCACCTGTTGGCCCTTTATATGTGCATATAGGGCCAAATCTTATGAGCGTGTATCAGTCCTTCTGTCTGCTGGTGTAAAGTTAATTGATAGCGGGCTACAGATATAGTGCAAAAGAAACTTATGACACCAAACATATCTTGTCCGTTTGACTCCATTTGGGGTTGAAGGGCTTCTTTGTAAATTAGTTTTTTTCCTGAAATCAGAGTGCCATCAATTTCACAGGAAGCAAATGTCTGTCTACTCTGTACTGGAGCGTTATTTTCTCCAGTGATGGCTCTTTAGAGCCAAATAAGCCCCCACAGATTAACCACATGTCTATAGTAAACAGGATTGTGAGAAGAGAATCTCCAGTGATGATGTTCAGGAGGACGTCTGTGCCTCAGACCTTCTGATCGTCTTTGGGGGCGCTCCTCTGAGCCATTGCTATGCCAAAGTTATAATTAACATCTGCTAAGCTCATTTGGCTGGAGGAACCCTCGTCTCCTGCCAGTCACTGAAAATGGATAGAACACTGACACTGTAATATATACCCATGCAAACACTTTAATAGCTTGTCTTGATATGGAAAATCCAATTTATTCAAGTTTTTTTTAGGTTACTACGAATTATTCAGCAACTACTGCAATTATTCAGTGGCTACTATGAATTATTCAATAATTACAATGAACTACTTTGAAATATTCAACACTTACAATTAATTATTCAGTAACTTCTGCAATTATTCAGTAACTCATATGAATTACTCGGTGGCTACTATGAATTATTTAGTAACTACTATGAATTACTCTTAATTACTATGAAGTATTCAGTAACTACTATGAATTATTTGGTAATGTCTATGAATTATTCAATATCTACTGTGAATTATTTGTTAACGACTATGGACTATTCAGTAACTACAAGTTACTCAGTAACTACTATGAATTACACAGTAACTACTGCAATTATTCAGTAATTACTATGAATTATTCAGTAACTACTATGAATTACTGAGTAACTACTGCGATTATTTAGTAACTACCATGAATTACTCAGTAACAACTATGAATTATTCAGTAACTACTATGAATTACTCAGTGTCTACTATGAATTATTCAGTAACTACTGCAATTATTTAGTAACTACCATGAATTACTCAGTAACAAATATGAATTATTCAGTAACTAATGTGAATTATTCAGTAACTGCTGCAATTATTCAGTAACTACTATGAATTATTCAGTAATTACTATCATTTATCCCATAATGACCATGAATTATTCACTAACTACTACGAATTTTATAGCAACTGCTATGAATTATTAGGTAACTACCATGAATGATTTAGTATCTACAAAAAAGTATTCAGTAAATACTATGATTCATATGGCAGGTACTATGCATTATTAACTAACCATCTACTATGAGTTATTCAAAAATTACTATGAATGAATCACTAACTACTACTATGAAGTGCTGTATTCATAACTACAGAAAGTTATTTACTAACCACTGTTATTTTTTCATTACCTACCATGAATTATTCATTAGCTTTTATTAATTGGTCATTTTCTACTATAGATCAGCTCTTATACAGATTGTGAGCGGTCATTTCAGCACTGCTTGTTTACACTGGCAGAGGACAAGTCATCTGACAGCTGTCCATACTGTTGATTTGACAGACTTCTTGGCAGTTTCAGTGTTGATGTGCTCCTTATCTGGCCAATCCCAGGCTGCCCTCATTTCTCCCATCTCAGGTGGACACTATATGGACTACTCCAAAATAACAGCCAAACGGACCTTCCTATCAAACACCATCATCGCGGGTCATCGTACCCAGCAAACTGACCCATATCACCACCTGTTCACACCTCACTCTTCACTGTGCCTTATTCTCACTGCTGCCTATAAGCCTGGCTTATGATGTCACAGCTAGGGTTAGTATCCGTGGCAACGGCCTATTGTCTGCTCCATGTCTATTCACTGCGCTCCAGGCCTCTAAACCATAATTTAACTAATG
The DNA here is from genome assembly GCF_015220715.1 of Pygocentrus nattereri. Classification (NCBI taxonomy): domain Eukaryota; kingdom Metazoa; phylum Chordata; class Actinopteri; order Characiformes; family Serrasalmidae; genus Pygocentrus; species Pygocentrus nattereri. The sequence continues at coordinate 46,176,586 of NC_051216.1, forward strand.
ATGTCACAGCGGGGTTCTCCGAGGTGAGGTCACGCTGTCGGCCTTTCGGATATTTATGTGTATAATGAAGGTTTAATGGGAGCTGCTATTTAAATGTAATGACTGCACTATTTACAACATGAAAGATTACCTCGACCCCAGGTGGAATAGATTTGCAGGGCTGGGTAGAAGATGGACTGGAGCACATATCATCTGAAAAAATAGTACGTTAAGTTTTAATGTTACTTTTCTTACAAATATTACTGACACATCCTTTGGTAATAATAAAGTCATAATAATACTTATTTTAATGTGCTGTTATTAATCGACAATTACGATTTATTACATCACTACTAATATTATTGATTTTTATTCTGCTGTTATTTTAAAAATAACAAGAAATTACATATTTTCTATAATTTCTTTAATTGTTATTATTATTAATTTTAACATTATAAGCAGTAGTGTTATTGTAATGATTAATAAATTAATATTATTATTATTATTAATGGCTAGATGGAAAACTGTTGTTGCTGTTAATAATAACAACAGAAATTTAAATTATTTATTTATTTATTTATTTATTGTTGTTGTTGTTATTATTATTATTATTATTATTATGACAGCACCAACCGTTTTCTATTTAGCCAGTAATAATATAAATGATGTGTCTGATTTTACATTATCCCATGAAATTATACACAAATGTACAAAAAAAAATTTATTACTTTTTCATTACTTTATTACTTACATCATTGGTATTATTAATAACAAAAGCACCTTTCTTTTTATCTAATAATAATAATCACATTATTATTCATAGTATCATTATTTATTACAACAACAGCAACAACAACAACAAAAATAATAATAATAGTAATAATAATAACCAACTATGGTAAATTTTTATCTGTTATTATCAATTGTTATTAAGAATTACTTAGAATATATATATATATATATTTTTTTTTTTTTTTTTTTTTTTCAAAGAGTTTTTAAAAGTTTTTTTGCTTTTTGCTACATATGGAAGACCACAGGGATGTTTCCTTTATTCAGTGGACCTGGTTAGGCACAAGGCAGGGCTTGCGTCCGGTCAGGCTTTGAGTTATCAGTTCTATACTGTGTGATGTAAAAAGAGCACCAGTACATCCCGCAGGCCCTCCTTTCAAATAAGCAGCCCAGTCATATTTTCATAATTCAAGAAATGTGGTCTCCCATCTCCTCCTTTGAGCTCATAGCAGATATGTTTACATTCATACTCCGTGTGCGCCTCATAAATAAATGCATTAATATTTATTCTGCACTTCCACAGCTGCAGAAAATACTGCCCAAAAATCCTGACCACAGCTTTAGGAGCGAACCTCTTAGCCTGATCCTGTTCACTTTTAGTTCAATACAGAAAATCAGATCCTTCATATCAGGCATAGTGATAAACATCATTAGGCTGAATGTATAAACGACTCTAAATGTAGGTATTGTGATATAAACCGAGTCCGTTCTACAGTTTCTCATTAGACTGAATGAATAACCGGCTCTAAATGTAGGTATTGTGATATAAACCGAGTCCGTTCTACAGTTTCTCATTAGACTGAATGAATAACCGACTCTAAATGTAGGTATTGTGATATAAACCGAGTCTGTTCTACAGTTTCTCATTAGGCTGAATGAATAACCGACTCTAAATGTAGGTATTGTGATATAAACCGAGTCCGTTCTACAGTTTCTCATTAGACTGAATGAATAACCGACTCTAAATGTAGGTATTGTGATATAAACCGAGTCCGTTCTACAGTTTCTCATTAGGCTGAATGAATAACCGACTCTAAATGTAGGTATTGTGATATAAACCGAGTCCGTTCTACAGTTTCTCATTAGGCTGAATAAATAACTGACTCTAAATTCAGGTATTGTGATATAAACCGAGTCCGTTCTACAGTTTCTCATTAGGCTGAATGAATAACCGACTCTAAATGTAGGTATTGTGATATAAACCGAGTCCGTTCTACAGTTTCTCATTAGACTGAATGAATAACCGACTCTAAATGTAGGTATTGTGATATAAACCGAGTCCGTTCTACAGTTTCTCATTAGGCTGAATGAATAACCGACTCTAAATGTAGGTATTGTGATATAAACCGAGTCCGTTCTACAGTTTCTCATTAGACTGAATGAATAACCGGCTCTAAATGTAGGTATTGTGATATAAACCGAGTCCGTTCTACAGTTTCTCATTAGACTGAATGAATAACCGGCTCTAAATGTAGGTATTGTGATATAAACCGAGTCCGTTCTACAGTTTCTCATTAGGCTGAATGAATAACCGACTCTAAATTCAGGTATTGTGATATAAACCGAGTCCGTTCTACAGTTTCTCATTAGGCTGAATGAATAACCGACTCTAAATGTAGGTATTGTGATATAAACCGAGTCCGTTCTACAGTTTCTCATTAGGCTGAATGAATAACCGGCTCTAAATGTAGGTATTGTGATATAAACCGAGTCCGTTCTACAGTTTCTCATTAGACTGAATGAATAACCGACTCTAAATGTAGGTATTGTGATATAAACCGAGTCTGTTCTACAGTTTCTCATTAGACTGAATGAATAACCGGCTCTAAATGTAGGTATTGTGATATAAACCGAGTCCGTTCTACAGTTTCTCATTAGGCTGAATGAATAACCGGCTCTAAATGTAGGTATTGTGATATAAACCGAGTCTGTTCTACAGTTTCTCATTAGGCTGAATGAATAACCGACTCTAAATGTAGGTATTGTGATATAAACCGAGTCTGTTCTACAGTTTCTCATTAGGCTGAATGAATAACCGACTCTAAATGTAGGTATTGTGATATAAACCGAGTCTGTTCTACAGTTTCTCATTAGACTGAATGAATAACCGACTCTAAATGTAGGTATTGTGATATAAACCGAGTCTGTTCTACAGTTTCTCATTAGGCTGAATGAATAACCGACTCTAAATGTAGGTATTGTGATATAAACCGAGTCCGTTCTACAGTTTCTCATTAGACTGAATGAATAACCGGCTCTAAATGTAGGTATTGTGATATAAACCGAGTCCGTTCTACAGTTTCTCATTAGGCTGAATGAATAACCGACTCTAAATGTAGGTATTGTGATATAAACCGAGTCCGTTCTACAGTTTCTCATTAGGCTGAATGAATAACCGACTCTAAATGTAGGTATTGTGATATAAACCGAGTCCGTTCTACAGTTTCTCATTAGACTGAATGAATAACCGACTCTAAATGTAGGTATTGTGATATAAACCGAGTCTGTTCTACAGTTTCTCATTAGGCTGAATGAATAACCGACTCTAAATGTAGGTATTGTGATATAAACCGAGTCCGTTCTACAGTTTCTCATTAGACTGAATGAATAACCGGCTCTAAATGTAGGTATTGTGATATAAACCGAGTCCGTTCTACAGTTTCTCATTAGACTGAATGAATAACCGACTCTAAATGTAGGTATTGTGATATAAACCGAGTCCGTTCTACAGTTTCTCATTAGACTGAATGAATAACCGGCTCTAAATGTAGGTATTGTGATATAAACCGAGTCCGTTCTACAGTTTCTCATTAGACTGAATGAATAACCGACTCTAAATGTAGGTATTGTGATATAAACCGAGTCTGTTCTACAGTTTCTCATTAGACTGAATGAATTACCGACTCTAAATGTAGGTATTGTGATATAAACCGAGTCCGTTCTACAGTTTCTCATTAGGCTGAATGAATAACCGACTCTAAATGTAGGTATTGTGATATAAACCGAGTCTGTTCTACAGTTTCTCATTAGGCTGAATGAATAACCGACTCTAAATGTAGGTATTGTGATATAAACCGAGTCTGTTCTACAGTTTCTCATTAGACTGATGAATAACCGACTCTAAATGTAGGTATTGTGATATAAACCGAGTCTGTTCTACAGTTTCTCATTAGGCTGAATGAATAACCGACTCTAAATGTAGGTATTGTGATATAAACCGAGTCCGTTCTACAGTTTCTCATTAGACTGAATGAATAACCGGCTCTAAATGTAGGTATTGTGATATAAACCGAGTCCGTTCTACAGTTTCTCATTAGGCTGAATGAATAACCGACTCTAAATGTAGGTATTGTGATATAAACCGAGTCCGTTCTACAGTTTCTCATTAGGCTGAATGAATAACCGACTCTAAATGTAGGTATTGTGATATAAACCGAGTCCGTTCTACAGTTTCTCATTAGACTGAATGAATAACCGACTCTAAATGTAGGTATTGTGATATAAACCGAGTCTGTTCTACAGTTTCTCATTAGGCTGAATGAATAACCGACTCTAAATGTAGGTATTGTGATATAAACCGAGTCCGTTCTACAGTTTCTCATTAGACTGAATGAATAACCGGCTCTAAATGTAGATATTGTGATATAAACCGAGTCCGTTCTACAGTTTCTCATTAGACTGAATGAATAACCGACTCTAAATGTAGGTATTGTGATATAAACCGAGTCCGTTCTACAGTTTCTCATTAGACTGAATGAATAACCGGCTCTAAATGTAGGTATTGTGATATAAACCGAGTCCGTTCTACAGTTTCTCATTAGACTGAATGAATAACCGACTCTAAATGTAGGTATTGTGATATAAACCGAGTCTGTTCTACAGTTTCTCATTAGACTGAATGAATTACCGACTCTAAATGTAGGTATTGTGATATAAACCGAGTCCGTTCTACAGTTTCTCATTAGGCTGAATGAATAACCGACTCTAAATGTAGGTATTGTGATATAAACCGAGTCCGTTCTACAGTTTCTGTATATAGAGTGTTTGTACTGGAGGCTTTGAATCTTTACCTACTGAAACAAGCTTTCTCTTTAAAAAATCACATGGAAATCATTATTTTCCATAATATGGGTCCTCAAAAACTAAAGCGTAACCTATGAAAATGAGCCATTGCAGCACCTCAGAATGGAGTCATTTCCATTGGGGTGGCCAGAGCGAGGCTGTAGCCCGACGTCCACAGGGAGGGATTGAAGAAAATGTCAAAGGAAGCAGGAAAAATGAGAGAAAGAGTGAGGAAGAGTTTTATCTTGGTTTTTGAAAGAATGTGCTCTAGGGGACGGAGTGTGGACTGAAGGCCTTCGGCTGGAGAAGTCTTTAATTGATCATAATGTCAGAAAATGGGTCACTGGTGACTCTGCACATATTTGTGGGAGTAAGAGAGAGAAAAAAGCCTTTGACAGTAAGAGCATTAAGCGGCGAGAGTAAAATTTGCTGTGTGGTGGTCCGATTCCCCATTAGCAGTAATCCTGTGTGAAATTGGGTGGTTGGGGAAGGACGGGCGAGGGGCTAATCTGAACTCCAAATGGATGCAGTCTAGTTTCACAACGTCCTTTTGGTCCAGTCGGGGGTTATCGGTTTTCGTTTCCACACACATTACTGCCGAGCGATCCGGCAAATCATTGGAATTTTTTTATCAACTCTCAGGCGGCAGGAACAGGCATTTAACATCAGAAACTAAAGAGCACGATGAGCACCGGTTCACCAGAGTAAAACCCATGGGATGAGGGATGTATAGAGAACTCTGGACTCTCTCAGAGCAGCAGTCAAAAGGAATATTTCTTATTATAGACAGTATTTGAGTGACGTGTCAGCTGAAAAAAATCATTAAAAAGCCATTAAAACTGTCTCTTGATTTCTAGTGGTGTCCAATAGCAAGAAATGTAACTTTGTGTTTTTCTAATGGGTTGATATCACAGTGTAAAGTGGTTTCTAATGGTAACTATTAGATTGACGGGTTGATATCACAGGGTAAAGTGGTTTCTAATGGTAACTATTAGATTGACGGGTTGATATCACAGGGTAAAGTGGTTTCTAATGGTAACTATTAGATTGACGGGTTGATATCACAGGGTAAAGTGGTCTCTAATGGTAACTATTAGGTTGACGGGTTGATATCACAGGGTAAAGTGGTCTCTAATGGTAACTATTGGGTTGACGGATTGATATCACAGGGTAAAGTGGTCTCTAATGGTAACTATTAGATTGACGGGTTGATATCACAGTGTAAAGTGGTCTCTAATGGTAACTATTAGATTGACGGGTTGATATCACAGGGTAAAGTGGTCTCTAATGGTAACTATTAGATTGACGGGTTGATATCACAGGGTAAAGTGGTCTCTAATGGTAACTATTAGATTGACGGGTTGATATCACAGTGTAAAGTGGTTTCTAATGGTAACTATTAGATTGACGGGTTGATATCACAGTGTAAAGTGGTCTCTAATGGTAACTATTAGATTGACGGGTTGATATCACAGGGTAAAGTGGTCTCTAATAGTAACTATTAGATTGACGGGTTGATATCACAGTGTAAAGTGGTCTCTAATGGTAACTATTAGGTTGACGGGTTGATATCACAGTGTAAAGTGGTCTCTAATGGTAACTATTAGGTTGACGGGTTGATATCACAGTGTAAAGCGGTCTCTAATGGTAACTATTAGATTGACGGGTTGATATCACAGTGTAAAGCGGTCTCTAATGGTAACTATTAGGTTGACGGGTTGATATCACAGTGTAAAGCGGTCTCTAATGGTAACTATTAGGTTGACGGGTTGATATCACAGTGTAAAGTGGTCTCTAATTGTAACTTTTGGGTTGACGGGTTGATATCACAGTGTAAAGCGGTCTCTAATGGTAACTTTTGGGTTGACGGGTTGATATCACAGTGTAAAGCGATCTCTAATGGTAACTATTAGGTTGACGGGTTGATATCACAGTGTAAAGCGGTCTCTAATGGTAACTATTAGGTTGACGGGTTGATATCACAGTGTAAAGCGATCTCTAATGGTAACTATTAGGTTGACGGGTTGATATCACAGTGTAAAGCGGTCTCTAATGGTAACTATTAGGTTGACGGGTTGATATCACAGTGTAAAGCGGTCTCTAATGGTAACTATTAGATTGACGGGTTGATATCACAGGGTAAAGTGGTTTCTAATGGTAACTATTAGATTGACGGATTGATATCACAGGGTAAAGTGGTCTCTAATGGTAACTATTAGATTGACGGGTTGATATCACAGTGTAAAGTGGTCTCTAATGGTAACTATTAGATTGACGGGTTGATATCACAGGGTAAAGTGGTCTCTAATGGTAACTATTAGATTGACGGGTTGATATCACAGTGTAAAGTGGTTTCTAATGGTAACTATTAGATTGACGGGTTGATATCACAGTGTAAAGTGGTCTCTAATGGTAACTATTAGATTGACGGGTTGATATCACAGTGTAAAGCGGTCTCTAATGGTAACTATTAGATTGACGGGTTGATATCACAGGGTAAAGTGGTCTCTAATGGTAACTATTAGATTGACGGGTTGATATCACAGGGTAAAGTGGTCTCTAATGGTAACTATTAGATTGACGGGTTGATATCACAGTGTAAAGTGGTCTCTAATGGTAACTATTAGGTTGACGGGTTGATATCACAGTGTAAAGTGGTCTCTAATGGTAACTATTAGGTTGACGGGTTGATATCACAGTGTAAAGTGGTCTCTAATGGTAACTATTAGGTTGACGGGTTGATATCACAGTGTAAAGCGGTCTCTAATGGTAACTATTAGGTTGACGGGTTGATATCACAGTGTAAAGTGGTCTCTAATGGTAACTATTAGGTTGACGGGTTGATATCACAGTGTAAAGCGGTCTCTAATGGTAACTATTAGATTGACGGGTTGATATCACAGTGTAAAGCGGTCTCTAATGGTAACTATTAGGTTGACGGGTTGATATCACAGTGTAAAGTGGTCTCTAATGGTAACTATTAGGTTGACGGGTTGATATCACAGTGTAAAGTGGTCTCTAATTGTAACTTTTGGGTTGACGGGTTGATATCACAGTGTAAAGTGGTCTCTAATGGTAACTTTTGGGTTGACAGGTTGATATCACAGTGTAAAGCGGTCTCTAATGGTAACTTTTGGGTTGACGGGTTGATATCACAGTGTAAAGTGGTCTCTAATGGTAACTTTTGGGTTGACGGGTTGATATCACAGTGTAAAGTGGTCTCTAATGGTAACTATTAGGTTAACGGGTTGATATCACAGTGTAAAGCGGTCTCTAATGGTAACTATTAGATTGACGGGTTGATATCACAGTGTAAAGCGGTCTCTAATGGTAACTATTAGGTTGACGGGTTGATATCACAGTGTAAAGCGGTCTCTAATGGTAACTATTAGGTTGACGGGTTGATATCACAGTGTAAAGCGGTCTCTAATGGTAACTATTAGGTTGACGGGTTGATATCACAGTGTAAAGTGGTCTCTAATGGTAACTATTAAACTAATTCACATTAAAAAAGCAAAAACATTGGGTTTTAATCCTAATAGGTCTATTGATTTGTTTGCTATTGATGGGTTTGATTCCCCGGCCGGGCGACCAGGTTCCTCTCTGTGCAGTTTCCATGTCTGTGTGGTTTTCCAAAGATAAACTGTCAGGTGAACTGGAGAAGCTGAATTGGCTCAGTCTGTGTGAATCTGTATCTACCCTGTCATGGAGTAGCGGCCTGTCCAGGGTATTTCCTGCCTTTGACCTAATGAGCGCTGGGATAGCCTCCGGTGACCCAGGAGGATAAGCAGCATGGCTAATGTGTGTGGTTCTACTGCAGTGCCACCGTTTGTACTCTGTTAATAAAGCCTCCTGACAGATCCCATGCTGCCATGGTGTGCTGCATGTTTCATGATTGTACTGACAACAGCGGCAAAAACACAATGGTGTAAGCCAGGGCTCGGCAGCATGCGGCTCTGTTACTGTCCTATTGCGGCGCCTCAGCAGAATTAGATCAGTAGGTAAAAATAAAATAATCCTCCTTTACAGTAAAATAAGCCTCTGCTGCCCGTTCAACACAGTTTAACAGTAAATGGCCTGAAACACTGGAGTAAACGCAGAACTGCTAACCCTGAAGGTCAGTGCGCAGACCACCACCATAGCAACACAGACAACAATCCCAACTTCAGCCTCATAAAGTCAAATGTTGAGAGACATTTTAGAGGAAAATTGAAAGGTTTCCTGCCAGAGATGTGAGAAAAGCTGTGCTGAAGCTTAAAGCAGAGCAAAGTAAATCTGTTTTCATTCATACTAAATTTAAGATTAAGAGACCCTCATTAGTCCCACAACGGGGAAATTTCACCTCCACATTTAACCCATCGGTGCAGTGAAACACCACATACACACTAGTGAGCACACACACTAGGGGGCAGTGAACACACTTGCCCAGGGTGGTGGGCAGCCCTATCCACGGTCCCCGGGGAGCAGTTGGGGGTTAGGCGTCTTGGTCAAGGGCACCTCAGTCACATACCGTTGGCTCTGGGGATCAAACTGGCGACCTCCTGGTCACAGGGCTGGCTCCCGTCTCCAGCCCACAACTGCCCCACGTTTAGCACATACTTACACATATTTACAGCCAAGAGGATAAAATGGACCTAAAATGTTGTGACTCCCAAGGTGGTTAGATATTTGTTGAAAGGATAAAACGGCTCTTCTTAACTCTTGGGTTGCGACCCCTAGTGTAAGCTTTTATAGCACCAAGCTAACTGGGATCCTGAGGGGAAAGAGGCACAGGAGCTGAGACAGCAGTCATATTGTTGACGTTCTGTCAGATTAATATGTATCAGCGGTCAAGGCTTTTCTCTCGAACAAAGCATTTCACAACAAGCTCTTAATAACTTTGCTTACTTTTTTCAATTATTTAATTGAGATTTTATTAAAAATGCATCCGAGTTTTGAAGAATCGCTGGATTTCCCCTCTAAGCAGGGATTTTCAGTACTCTTTCCATTCCTGCGCTGAGCACACCAGGGCCGCATAAGCCACCCCTTGGAGGGAGGCGGGGGATTAGAAATACACTGTTGTTTAATTCTAGTCAATGCGCACAGACCCTTTAAATCAATGGAAGGAAATTACAGCAAGAAGTGCCGCTCTGCAGGCCGAGGCAGGCAAAGCTAATCGGAAATCACTCCTTCTGTGCCATTTCCCCACCGAGTGACGCTGGAGGCTGGTGAGGCTGCTGGAAAATGCAGCGTGTCTGCAAAGAAGTAAACGAGAAAATAAAAACATTTCCTACCTTGAACTTCTGCTCACTGACCATCTACTTCTTGAGTGAATTATGAGGTAGGTTGAGGTCACCTGGTTGAAGGAAACACAGACTGTTTAGACTTACAGGCCTTGAAATAGTGTATTAAAATAAGGTCTGGTACTATTCGAGTATTATGTATAAACCAAATGGAAATATTTTGTTTATAAAATTAAATAAATAAATGAATGGCAGAATCCAGCTTCAAGTAGACCGGCACTATCACACTGTGAGGATGCCCTTTGGTCACACTGGACAGAAAGAAAAAACATAAAAAACATTTTTCTCCTGGGTGATGTCAAGTTCTAGCTAAAGTTGGAAAAGCTGAATAATATACAGGCTGATTCATTTGAAAGAGGCCCCGAATATTCTGCTGTAACTCCCACTAGGATGAAGAAATCTGAACCAAAGAAATGCACTACAGACCTTGACGTGTCTGTAATCGATTGCCATACAGGCGATGCTGGAAGTGACCTCCGTTTTCTGCCAGACACATTTCGATGCAGTGCTCCATCCAGTTTTGCCGTTTTTGCAGCTCTCTGACATGTTGAGTAAGACCTCCCTGTCACGAGGTTTTGTAGGCGATTGCTGCAGATGATGCTGCACGTCTTCGATTGTGTCCTGTGACATTTTCAGACGGCCTGCGCCATGAGAAGGGATCAGTGATCCCATCGTTTCCAGTTTCTGTACCTTCCTCTGAATAACACTCATTGAGGTTACATCACGAACACCATATTTCTTCCTAAATTCATTCTGACATTGCTTAAACAAATTGTTGACCCATGAATATGTGCTGCTCAATGCTGTACACCACCATCCTGAGGAGCTCATTGCACCTTGTTTGGTTCAGATTGCTTCATCCTAGTGAGAGTTATTACAGAATATTTGGGGCCTCTTTCGAGTGAATCGAGTGAATTGAGGAAAATCAGATGCTTAACTCACTGGTCATCACTCAAAGGACAAGAGAAAAGTAACTTTTTGATGATGCAACAATTGCAAACAACTAGTGCAGGAACTTTGCTAGGCTGTTGCTGTGGTATCCCAGGTGTTTGTTAAGGTGTTGCTAGACTGGAATATCACAGGTGGTTGCTAAGGTGTTGATAGGCTGTTGCTTTTGTTATCCAGGTGGTTGGTAAGGTGTTGCTAGGCATTTGCTATGGTACCCCAGGTGGTTGTTAAAGTGTTGCTAGGCTGTAACTGTGATATCCCAGGTGGTTGTTAAGGTGTTGCTACACTATTGCAAAAGTATCCCAAGTGGTTGCTAGGCTGTCACTGTGAAATCCTAGGTGGTTGCTAAGGTGCTGCTAGGCTACTGCTATGCTATTCTATGTGGTTGCTAAGAAGCTGCTAGGCTTTTGCTATGGTAGCCCATATGGTTGTTAAGGACCTGCTAGATTTTTGCTATGGTACCCCAGGTGGTTGTTAAAGTGTTGGTAGGCTGTAACTGTGATATCCCAGGTGGTTGTTAAGGTGTTGCTACACTATTGCAAAAGTGTCCCAAGTGGTTGCTAGGCTGTCGCTGTGAAATCCTAGGTGGTTGCTAAGGTGCTGCTAGGTTATTGCTACGATATCCCAGGTAGTTGTTAAGGTGTTGCTAGGTTGTTGCTATGGTATTCCAGGTGGCTGCTAAAGTGCTGCTAGGCTGTTGCTGTAGTAATGCCATTGGTTGCTAAGGTGTTGCTAGGCTGTTGGTGTGATATTCCAGGTGGTTGCTAAGGTGTTGTTAGGATGCTGGTATGATGGCAAAAAAATGACAAAAAGCTGTTCAAAATCTTAATCAGTTGTGTTGTTTCAAGCAATTATTGTTTCTCTATTAAACAAGATCTGTTACAATCTGGCTTAACAGGGAATTCATTTCACCATTGCTGAAGAAAAATCTGCTTAATTTAACTGTTGAGTCATTCAGAGAGCTTTGGTGTGAAATGACTCAGATTTCTGTACAGTAGCAGTGATAGGAACCAGGAGTCTTATTATAGAAACATACTAACTCTGAAATCTGATGTGTTTAGTCTCCATGACGACTTCAGTACGGACTGAACTCAAGACAGTAGCTACTCCAGAATATCAGCTTCTACCTTCATAATCTCATCATTAACTCCAGATCAGAAAACAGCATCACACAAACATCCTAAATAGACTAAACCTCCTAAATCCTGTCCTAACTTTAGGATGAACCCCAGTAGTGAAAGCATAACAAGTTGACTATAACTAACATTTATATTACAGTGTATACACTATATGTTCCTACGAACTATCTGAGTACCCGTTTAATCCCACTACGATAATCCATGAAGGAGTTGTAGGCCTTGAACTCAGTCCACACTGATTGATTCACTTATTCCACTCATATGAGGTTAAAAACTCAAACGTTTCTGATAGTCGTTTAATTACAGACTCGCAGGTTCTTGTAAAACCCAGTTTATCTTTTGACCCTTCTGTTTTTCTTCTTTTGGGAGTTTCTGTGGGTGTTTTTGTGGCCGACTTTTATTACTTCTTTCCTTTCCGTGTGTAAAAAGATCTAAAAATATACCAATAAAAGAAGGAAAGAAAGAGAGAGAAGTTTTCCTCTCAGGCCGCACAACAGGAAATAAATCCGTAAATACGGATTAAATGGGGATTACAGACACAATGAACGTGTGGTGGGTGGCGGTGGTGGCTGAGGGGGACGGTATTGTGGTCCGGGTTCTAATTTTAGGCTGGTTTTGAAAAGGCGCTTAAACTAAAGGTGACGTTTTACTATTTTAACAGGCCACTTTTATCATGGAAAACCAAAATCTACTCACTTTTTAACATTGTGGATGTTCCAAATACATTTCACTCACAGGTCCATGCGGCCGATATAAGAAACTGACCTGCAAAAACAGCTCATTTTGAATTGTGACGTCACGAAAACCTATGAATTTACATACATCCACCTATTCTGCACAGAAGTTGAGCTCTGCCCATTCACACTGAAGTTATAAGGAGTGTTTCAGCCCAGACTACTTTTTGAATGAGGCGATCAGAACGGAGCTCATTTACATATCATTGTTGTCGGATCAAAACCTTGTATCTCCATTTTTGACGTTTTCCAGTTTTTGATATAATTTGAAAGTACCTGTTGTTTTTTACATCGTATGTAAATTTCATAGAGAATGGACCAAAATGGCTTGGAAAACCGTCTGGTTCCATTGACTTACATTAAAAGCAATGTACGTTTTTTTTTTCTCCTGTAAAGTTACCATTTTGGAGATACAAGGTTTTGTTCCGACAACAGCAATATGTCAGACATATTTCCAGCCAGAGGCTGGAAAATGGTCGTGTAAAAATGGAAAAAACGATGACGTTTTGCTCCGTAAAGCAGCAGCAAAACAAATTTCTTGATAAAATGATCATAAATTCCACAGTTATGTTGACATGGTAATGGTTTAACCTCACTGGGGCATTCATAAAACATAAGATCTAATAATTTAGCTTGTGTTAAAACGTTAGTTCAGTGAAATTGATCAGCCATGAAATGTTTGCTGTCAAATTTTTGCTTCAGTAGTTTCAGGTTTAAGTTCAAGATCAACCTAAATTCTTCTTTCTTATTGGGATATAAACTGACCTTTTCTAGTCTGCTGACCGTTGGGCTGTTTTCCGGGTTCATTTGCATAATTTGGTCAGTACTTTAAGCAGTTTATTTTGTCTATTTTTGATCTCCCATATCCTCTTGAGTTTGTTCCCATCTTCAATATCTTTACAAATACCAAATTCACTAAATGATGTTGAATAGTTTCATTGCATTAAATATGTGTACATATGAAAAATATACACCCAAGTGTAATTTTAAGTGAGCTTACATTTATGGCACTTGGCTGACGCTCTTATCAAGAGCCACTTAAAATTTGATCATTGTACACAGGTAGGTGAAGGTGGTCTTAGGAGTCTTGCCCAAGGACTCTTACTGGTATAGTGCAAGGTGTTCGCCCAGACAGGGGATTGAACCCCAGTCTTCTGCATACAAGGCAGAGGGGGTTACCCACTATGCCATCCAACCACACAGCTTGCATATTGGTGCAATTCTGCAACTCTAGATGGACGAAAAAGATTCAAAACTCTTACTGAAACATAAGATGCAACTGTCCTGTAATGGACTGCAGATGTTCAGGCACTAAATAGTTCCTACATTTGCAAACATATAACATTAGAGAGAAGCTATTTTGCTTATCAAATACTCTCATTTGCTACTCAATATTTTTCCTGACTATCTCGAAAACTGTGGCTCATCCCCAGAGGACAATAAGTGGAGAAAAACAGAGAGATGCTGAGTCATATCATGTTCTTGAAGGAGAGAATGAAGTGTTGGGATTGTACTGCATGTGAAAGTGACAGAGTGAAGTGTTGTAGTGTTTGTTAGCAGAAGTTAAACTGCGATGTAGAGAATAGGGGGAGGCCTGTTTCTTTCAAAGCCATTTCAAGTGCAACACATAGCAACACAAAAATTATAGCAATAACTGACAAAAAGAACTAATTTTCCCAATTTTATAGTTGATCAGCCAAGACATGTTTGGTGTCTGAAGTTCAGCAGTGTTGGTAGGTTAATACAGTACATTGCCAATAATAAAAATATGTGGACACCCCTCTTAATTGAGTTCAGGTGTTTCAGCCATACTCATTGCTAATAGGTGTATATAATCAAGCACATAGCCTTGCAATCTCCATAGACAAACACTGGCAGTAGAATTGGAGGTTGGTGTTGATAATCATGATTTTAATAACTAGAAAATATCATGCCTGAGTTAAAGTAGAGATACTCCAGTAAAAGTAGAAGTTCCTCCCTTTAGACCTCCACTTGAGGTCTAAGTACTAAAGTATTTCCCTTCAAATGTACTTAAGTATAAAGTAAAAGTACTAAAAGAGTAATTCTGGCTCTGATGTCCTGCTATCATTTTTATAACCAGACTGGCTTCATGAACTCATTTCAGGTGAAAGTCCTCCAGCGTCTCTCTTGGTAAACCAGTCTTTTAATAGAACGTCATTAATTAGTGACGCTGACGTCTATTAAAATGATCAGAAGCACAAAACACTGAAGGTAAACAGTTTCCATCAGGGAGAACCGAGTGGCTCTGAAATCACTTTTTACACACAAGCAAAGTTTCAGTTTCAGATTTATTTACAACTTAGTTCCAAGTTTATGTTGAATAAAAACTGGCTTTAAACTCAGGATCACAGATGAGCTCCTTTACTATGTTGATCTGTAGGCGTCTGTTCATAAACATAAACCAGCCCAAACTCATTTACTATAAAATGAAATGGTGTTTGTAGAAATTCAGAAAAAAGCCGCGTCAGTCTCGACTGCATATGTGGACATATTTCTATATTGAGCTCTGTTTACACAAACTTAGGTTAGTTCATCATTTATGTTGAACAGACTCTCCCAAAGTTTTACGCTGCTGCGCTGACGTTGAACCGCGTGCTGCACTGGGTCGGTCTGACCAACAGGTCAAAACCAGCTCTAAACAAAGTGACCGCTGGGCCCTGATTGGTGCTCTGGCTTTGCGCTTCTTTCGTTTTGACATGTTACGTTTTTATACACACAGAAACCAAAAGGAACGACTTCACAAAATGTAGGAGGAAAAAGTCGGATATTAGACTCTGAAATGTAGTGGAGTGAAAGGAAAAAGTCGCCTGTCCTCCTGCCTTCTGCCCAATGAACGCTCCAGCAACCCCCCCCCCCCCCCCCCCCCCAGCACACCCCCACCCCCCAAAACCCAGGTATGTAAGTGATTTAGATGAGAAATTAATTCGTTCTGTAACATTATTTTCATTGTGAACATGAAAACAAGGTGAATGCTGTTTTCAATTTTCACCATCAAAGTCCAGTGAGAGCAACAGTGGCTGGAGATCCAACTCCTCTGTTCCTCTCTCATCCCGTTGCGTTACAGCTTGTTTCCAGGGGAACTGGAGCTTTCCACTTTGTTTATCCACATTTGTTTGCGAGCGCTGGACTTCTAAATGACTGATATTAGCATTATTGCTGCATCATCACTGTATTTTGCTTGTAAATGATGGTTCAGACATACTTTTGTAAAAAAAATAAATAGATAGTCACGACATTGAAGTAGCTGGAAATAACTTCATGAAGAGGCCATCGATGGAACCTTCCATTAAAAAGCTGCTTTTGAAGAAGAGACGAGTTAACAGCATCGAGTCAGTGCTGCTCTGGGCAGCGTAGTGTCTCGTACAGAGATAAACACAGCGGGCAGTTGGGTCTGTGGCCAAAGCACAGCTGTCCTGAGGTCGGCTGAGAACCAGGCACTGCTGAGGGTGTCCCGTCACTGTTTCCACATTAAATCCCATAAAAAAAACCTACGAGACTATCGAGTTCTGGATCCCCGTGTCCAGATCGTGCTTTTTGGGAACGGAGCTTCTGCTTGAGTCATTATTTCACCGCAGTGGCAGCAGTTTTACTGCTTGACTGTGAGTTTAAGCTGCTCTACACACCTCGAAAACAATGTGAAGACCTTTCTGTCTGTCTGTCTCGCTGTCCTTCCTTCTCTCCACCTCGCTCACTCGTGATGTGTGTTTGTGAGAGAGTGAAAGAGAGCATGTAAAGGTCGGGGTTGACACTGATTGTTGTGGATCATTCAGTGAAGTTTGAGATGGATAATGAGCAGAGAGAGAGAGAGAGAGAGAGAGAGAGAGAGAGAGGAGAGAGAGAGAGAGAGAGAGAGAGAGAGGAGAGAGAGAGAGAGAGAGAGAGGGAGAGAGAGAGAGAGAGAGAGAGAGGAGAGAGAGAGAGAGAGAGAGAGAGAGAGGAGAGAGAGAGAGAGAGAGAGAGAGAGAGAGAGAGAGAGAGAGAGAGAGAGAGAGAGAGAGAGAGAGAGAGAGAGAGAGACTGAGTCATAATGTTCGAGAGAGAGAGAGAGAGAGAGAGAGAGAGAGAGGAGAGAGAGAGAGAGAGAGAGAGAGAGAGAGACTGAGTCATAATGTTCGAGAGAGAGAGAGAGAGAGAGAGTGAAGTGTTGGGATTGTGCTGTGTGTGAAGGTGACAGAGTGAGTGTTTATAAGCAGGAGTGAAATTGGAGTTTAGGAGGTGAGGGAGGTCTAATGCAGTCAGGGTGAACGTCTTAGTGCATGCGTTACTATCTACACTCTAAAAAGGTGGTTCTTCAAGGGTTCTTTGGTAACCATGAACACTCAAATAACCATTTGCATCATGGAATCGTTCTTCAGATTGACAGAGAATGCGCTGTAGATGATTTTATATAGAAACGTTTTGGAAAACGGTTCTATATAGCACCGGAAGGGTTCTGCTATTGTTACAACGTCAAATTTCATTCTTAAAAACGATTGTGCTTCAAGGATTCTTTGGTGGAAAAAAATGGTTCTACGTAGATCCATGAACACTTTTTGCATGATTAAAGGGCTCTGTGCATTATGAAAGGGTTCTTTAAACTGATGCAGAATGTGCTGTAGATGGTTCTACATACAACCTTTTTGAAAATGGTTCTACATAGCACCGAAAGGGTTCTGCTACTGTTACAATATTAAGGTTCACTCTTAAAAAGGTGGTTCTTCAGGGTTTAGGAAAGACAGTTCCATATAGAACTATGAACACACAAAGAACCTTTTGCATGATTAAAAGGTTATTTGCATCATGAAAGGGTTCTTTAAACTAAGGGAAGTGTGTTGTAGATGGTTCTGTAGGGAACCTTTTTGAAAAGGGTTCCACTATTATTACAAGCCAAAGAATTCCTTTTTGATAGTGCATAGAACACTTTTTGCTAAGAGTGTTGTGACAATAGAAGAACACTTCTTGGTGCTATATAGAACCATTGTAAAAATTGTTGTGTCCATGACATAACAGTAGCAGAACCTCTTTCAGAAAGGTTCTATATTCTATATAGCACCAAAAAAGGGTTATTCTACTGTTACAAGCTTGACAACATAATAGCAGCACTACGCAAGGAACCATTTAAGCATGAAATGGTTCTACATAAAATGCACAGTTCGAAATAGAACCACTGCCTTTACTAAAAGAACCTTTCTTGAAGAACAATCTTTTTAAGTATATAATGAAGGGTTTCTTTTTAGACCTTTTGCATCATGCATAGGTTCTTTAAAATAGCTCTTTATGCTCACACAACTAATTTATTAAAATGGTTCTCTAAAGAACCGTCTATTGTAAGTTTTTTAGGGAACAAAAAGTGGCCACATGTTGCCGACCCCTGCCAAAGAAAAACAACTTTAGGTTCCCTACAGAACTTTTCAGAGGACACTTCTTTGGAGAACTCTTTTTGTAAATGAGATGTGTTTGTGCAGAACAATGTAAAAACCTCCACATAACATGTAGGAAGAACCCCTTAATTTACGTTAACCCTCCTGGGTCTGAGGACATTTTCTCATCTCTTCTGAAACTCTCTAAAGTCTCTTCATAGAACACGGTCCTCATAGGTTTCATATCTAAACGCTCCGTTATCTTCATCACTGCTTTCCACGCCCACTGCAGCAGCTTCAGCAGCTGTAAACTCTCTGACGCCGTTTTACACGAGTCTCCGATGTGGACTGAATGAAGAACGAAGGGTTTCCGGTGTGACGGTCAGTCCTTAGTGGTTACCTGAGTGTCCATTGGTCAGTTTCATACAGAATTTAGACGGACACACGAATCCACCAGTTCAGCACAGTGAGAGGCAGATGACGTGCATCTCAGCCCCTCTTCACAGGCTCATAACTCCAGGTGTGAGTCTCATAGGATCTTGTAATAAGATGGAAAGGGCGGCTCTACAGAGTCAGGAAGGGTTTGAACTGGATTCCTGAGCTGGATCATCACAAAGATACACAAACAGATATAGAAACATCAAATTTGATACAGGGACTTCATGGACCCCAGAAGGTTAAACCTTACATCAAATCTCTTTTACAAACATAGTTCTTTAGGGCAGAGGTTCTAAAACTGGTCCTCAGGGATCCCCAGATGGTCCAGATTTTGCTTTCAACTTAACTTTCAACACAACACAAGATATTGAAGAATGAGGCCCAATCTTATCAGTATAGCTGTCCATGTTACTTGATAAGTGCACTCCTCCAGGCAGGGCTCAAAGCACTGTGGCACAGTGCTTCCATGCTTAGCGAGGGTGGACAGGAGGATCTTGTGTTTGACTGTGTTGAAGGCTGTGGAGAGTAGCGAGGGCAGGCTCTGTAGGGTGCGCCAGTTTGAAGCAAGACTAGTTGGCATCCTGCAGGCAGGTTGGGCTGTTAAAAAAAAAAAAACGTTCAGGGATTTTTTGAGCGGAAATCTGTGAGCTCATTATCTGTCCATTCCAGTCATATTCATATTTGGTTACTTGGGCATCATGCTCATTCCATATTTCATACAGATGCCCATGTATCCCCCACACTGCCTACCCTTGTTTACCCTTGTTTACTTGGCTGGCCATGCAATGCTTTTTAGACGTTTTAGTTTGAGAGTGCATGTCCAAAGCTGAAACACAATGAATTGGGGGCATGTTTCCTGTTTCTGAAGTGCCACTAGTGCTTGAGTCATCTTCCTTTTTGTACTGTTTCTTTCTCAACCTCTTATTTTCTTCTCGCCTTCCATCGTTGTCTGTAAAAAAAAAAGACTTCATCATGATACCCTTTATAAAGCCTGGTCAGAGTCATCTCTCTTTTTCTCTTGCACACACACACACACACACACACACACACACACTCTTGCACAAAATGCATGAGGTGAGTCATCACACGTCTCTCTCCACAGAGATAAACCCCTCTTTTTTCTCTCGCCATCACTCAGAGGGGGAAAAGGAAAACAGGAGGAAAAACAGCCCCCTTACAGATGAGCGCCAGGAGAGAACAGCCAAAACAGATTTAATAATCTGGCGTGATAGCAGCACAGAGGCGGAAAAACCGGCACAGTTTTTGGTAAATACGTCGTGTCTCATTGGCCAGGTTTATTATTCCCGTTTTGCTGGACAGTCTCCTCTCATCCCTGCCTGTAATTAACACATTTAAGTCTATTCAGTAACAGGATTCAGCATATTTATATGCAGAAAGGATGTGCAGAAAACTACACGCACTTTTGCAAAAAAAGTCACAAAAACAACTATTAGAGCCACAATCAGGGGTTTCAGATCAATCAGGGGTTTCAGATAAACAACGTCTAGCCCTGTATTCACACCGGCAGCGACACGATGCAACAAAGCAGCCTGAGGTAGTTCGTTTCCAATTAGAGCTTGAGATTTCCGGCAACAGGAGGCGTGGCAAGGCAAAGTGGGCGGAGTCAGTGATGTGGTGAAGTTTAACTTTAAGTAAATAAGAAGCGAAGCAATGTGGCGATAACCAGTAGGAATTCAGCACAGAGCACCGTTTTTGGTTCCTAGATCATTGTTCCTACTATGGGCGGAATGACGGCAGCAGTGCTTTCGCTGCGAACACACAGTAAAAACAAAGACCAAATGGCTTTTTTAGTTCATCCCCCCCCAAACTGACTGCACAGACACAAGCATTGAATAAAAATAAGCGCACAAGCGATTTCTCTCCAGGATTTTTCATTTTAGCGGGAGCACATCTGATTCGTGCTTGGCGTCAGTGAAACCATGGCAACTAACAGTCCTCTGGAGTTCAGAAACATCCACAGACGATGAGCGATCGGCGATCTGGGCGACAAGTGGCGAAAAGTCCCTGAACATAGGGTAATACAAATTTGGGACTGAAGCCGTGGTTCTCAGGCCAAAATTTCCAGTAGGCACTACCTGGGCCTCAAAGAGCTTTCTATCACTGATATTGTTTTTAATAGTCTATAATCTGTCCATTTTATCAAACATCACATATTGAATATTTGTAGTGGTCATCCATGCTCACTATAATCATCGTCCATTTTTGGCACTAATGCTGTTATGATGGCACTGTTTCCCTGACTGTTTGCTACCGTCAGTGCCCACTGCTGTGGAATGGCATGGAATGGTATTTTCAATGCCAGTACATGGACGCAGCATTACTGTGAGAAAGTTTGGAGGGGTTTACTGCTCAACATGGCCATGAATCAGATGCTATGACAGAAAAAGGAGATTTGACTGACATGCGATCTGACCAACCACAAACTGTTGTTCCCACATGATGTGTAGTTGCTGGGGTTTGTCAAAACTACACCAGAAAAGATCCACACGCTATGATCCTCATGTGGTATGTTCATTGGAAAGCATGCATGTCTAATATATTAGCTACTAAAACATAAACTCTTGAATAACCACTACCATGTCAGTGTCGCTGCTGTGCTGAGAACAGTCCAGCCTCCAAATAATATCTGGTCCACAGCAGTCCTGTGATGAGAAACTGACCAACAATGACTGGGGCAGAGAGAACTGTGCAGCAACAGATGGACTACAGATTGTAAGTGTACACTCTATATCAGGTGGAGCTCATAAAGCGACCTGTGTGGAAGTAAAAGGTAGATGTTTCTAATAAAGTGGCCAGTGAATGGAAGCACAAGGTAGGTATTTCTAATAAAGTGGCCAGTGAGTGGAAGTACAGGGTAGGTGTTTCTAATAAAGTGGCCAGTGAGTGGAAGCACAAGGTAGGTGTTTCTAATAAAGTGGCCAGTGAGTGGAAGCACAAGCTAGGTGTTTCTAATAAAGTGGCCAGTGAGTGGAAGCACAAGGTAGGTATTTCTAATAAAGTGGCCAGTGAGTGGAAGTACAGGGTAGGTGTTTCTAATAAAGTGGCCAGTGAGTGGAAGCACAAGGTAGGTGTTTCTAATAAAGTGGCCAGTGAGTGGAAGTACAAGGTGGGTGTTTCTAATAAAGTGGCCAGTGAGTGGAAGCACAAGGTAGGTGTTTCTAATAAAGTGGCCAGTGAGTGGAAGCACAAGGTAGGTGTTTCTAATAAAGTGGCCAGTGAGTGGAAGCACAAGGTAGGTGTTTCTAATAAAGCGGCCAGTGAGTGGAAGCACAAGGTAAGTGTTTCTAATAAAGTGGCCAGTGAGTGGAAGCACAGGCTAGGTGTTTCTAATAAAGCGGCCAGTGAGTGGAAGCACAAGGTAGGTGTTTCTAATAAAGTGGCCAGTGAGTGGAAGTACAGGCTAGGTGTTTCTAATAAAGTGTGTTTTGCAGTGTATTTTATCTGTTAGTGTGTATTCGGGGTTTTCTTTGCACACGAGGGCCATTTGCTTGGATGTTCTGTGAAATCATTTTAACTGCAGTGTGTGGTTTCCTGCTTATTTCAGCAATCTGGGAACGCGCTCGCTGCTTCCTCGTCGACTTTGATGGATCTGAGGTAAAAACTCATCCAACATGTCGGCGCAATCTGTATTTTTCTGACAACATGAATCCATTTCAGACGCAGGAGAGCAAAATAAGGACTGAAGACTTCCGTGAAGAGGGAGGAAATAAAAGCAGCAGCGACTTTGATCCTTGCTATTCGTCTCATGCGTTTGTGAAAGTATGCAAATTCAAATATCAAATCCATATTTCATGTTTCTCTTCTGAGGACGCAGGAGAAAAGGCTCTGGGAGAAAAAAGACTTTCTCCAAGTTTACGCGATAGGCTGTGTGTGTGTTTTGCTGAGCACTTCTCCGCCGTTCACGTCTTCGCTCGTTAGCATCCGGAGATACGACAAAAGCACAGCTGCCCACTGCGTCGGCCTCCGACTCTTTCAGCAGTGCTTCCTATTTTTACCACTTAAAATTCAAAGAGTGGCGGAGCTACGAGAGTCAGTGAGTCACTATAATCGTTATCCTGTAATAAGGTCATTTCCAAAACCAACAACAGAGGACGTTTACCTTCTGTAGATGTAGTTCCTCCTGTTTTATCACTCATTTAGTCGCGCATTTAGCACAGGGCACGTTTTATGTTTTCACACTGCAAAGTAATGAAATCTTGACAAGCCAGAAAATCATGGAAGTCAACAATAAATCTAAGGTTGACTGATGAGATTCGTCTGCATAGTGATATTCAACTTTATTATATCCATCCATCCATCGTCTAAGCCGCTTCCCCCTCAGGGTCGCGGGGGGGGGGGGTAGGCAGGATACACCCTGGACAGGTCGCCAGTCCGTCACAGGGCAGACAGACACAGACAGTCACTCACACCCAGGGGCAATTCAGCATGTCCAATTGGCCTGACTGCATGTCTTTAGACTGTGGGAGGAAACCGGAGAACCCGGAGGAACCCCACGCAGACACGGGGAGAACATGCAGACTCCACACAGAGAGGACCCCAGTCACCCGGCCGGGGAATCGGGGAAACTTTATTATATTATATGGTCAAATAGCTTTGTTGATTGTCTAAGTGAACGCATTCTCTATGTGGAGAACGGAGGTGGGAACAAGTCAGTGCATTGCAAGTATCAAGTAAGTCTCAACTCATTGAAGCCGAGTCCCAAGTCAATAGTCCTAATCTTCGAGTCGTAAACAAGCCAGTCTGCCTTCTTCGGCTAATTTAAGGCCATAACACTGAATAGTGGTGTCAGTACTGTAGCCTTTTAATGACAGCGTGTTGGCAGCGTATGGCTTTATTTTATTTATTATTTATTATTTATTTATATGTTTTATTATTTATTTTATTTATTTCTTATCCTTCCAACTAAAATACAAAATCCATGGTACACAGATAACCGTGACGGGCCTACTAGTAAACACAATCAGTCGTGCTCTACATATGAAAAGTTATTATTAAATATTGAAAGTTAATATAAAAAAGCTTAATATTTTTTGGAACATTGGGCAAAATAAAAACCAGCTCAGCACTAAAACCAGCTCAGCACACTAAAAACAACTGCTAGTTTGCACTGAATTTAGATGACAACTGTTGTCACCTAAATTCAGTGCAAACTCGCGGTCAGATAGTGTCAAGACTCGAGACCTTCTCGAAACTTGAAACACCTCCGTTCTCCACATAGAGAATGTGCTCCTCTTAGAACATCAACAAGGCACTTTGACTATATAATACAGTAAAGTTGAATATCACTATGCAGACGAATCTGGTCAGTCCACCTTAGATTTACTCTTGACTTCCATCACCAAAACGACTGAGCTGAACACAGTTCAAAGAAAAGGCAGCAGAATGACGGTGGCTGTACGGCTGTATGACTGTATGACTGTACGGCTGTACGGCTGTACGACTGTACGGCTGTACGACTGTACGGCTGTATGACTGTACGGCTGTACGGCTGTATGATTGTATGGCTGTATGACTGTATGACTGTATGACTGTATGGCTGTATGACTGTGTGACTGTATGACTGTATGGCTGTATGACTGTGTGACTTTATGGCTGTACGACTGTATGGCTGTAAGACTATGTGACTATATGGCTGTATGACTGTACGGCTGCATGACTGTATGGCTGTACGGCTGTATGATTGTATGACTGTATGACTGTATGACTGTATGGCTGTACGACTGTATGATTGTATGGCTGTATGACTGTGTGACTGTATGACTGTATGGCTGTATGACTGTGTGACTGTATGACTGTATGGCTGTATGACTGTGTGACTTTATGGCTGTACGACTGTATGGCTGTAAGACTATGTGACTGTATGGCTGTATGACTGTACGGCTGCATGACTGTATGGCTGTACGGCTGTATGATTGTATGGCTGTATGGCTGTACGACTGTACGACTGTATGATTGTATGGCTGTATGGCTGTATGGCTGTACGACTGTGTGACTGTATGGCTGTATGGCTGTACAACTGTGTGACTGTATGGCTGTATGACTGTATGACTGTATGACTGTATGAAGACTTTTCGCAAGCTTCATATTTCAGTTTTTTCCATTCCACCTTAATTGGTGCAGCAGTTCTGTTCCGCCGCCTAACTGCTGCACCATTTAAGGTGGAACAGCAAATTCCACAAAGCTGGCGAATGGTAAGTGAACTTCAGCCGTGTGGTGAGTGCTGTGCTTGTTTTCCCTGCAGAAGCTGTTAAAATCAGCCAAACAGAGACGCTGTGTTTCATTTGTTTTGCTACCATGAGGAAATTGGTCAGTTCGCCTGGTGAGTGTCTCCAGTACGAGCGGCGTTTAAGTGTCGAGTGAGGGCGCATTGATGCCGCTGACGCTCCGCTTGTTTCCAGCTAATGGAGGCGAGCCTGAGCCCTAACGCTCCTCTGAAATAAACCGAGCACGACCAAAGCGACAGACATCTAATATCAGATTTACGGCAGGAAACGAATCCGTTCACATGAAAAGGAAGCGGCGGTGCAGAGTCACGGCCTGTAGGCCGACTCTCCATGTTTCTCCCACCATGAACCTCAAGTCTTTCCAAGCCATGAGGCTCAAGTCCGAGTCACTGGTGTCATATAACTCGAGTCCACACCTCCAAGGGAGAAAGTTTAAATATTGCATTTTTTCTCTCACTTTTAATGTGCAATTTCTAGTTATTTGAGGTCGACATGTTGAGAAAAAATAAAAATATAAAAATGTACCATGACTTTTAAACAGTAAACAGTAGCTGTGTATTAAATATGCAGATGTGTGTTCTCAGTAGGGCTGATTTAACTTTTGTTCACTTCAAAAATCAACAAAGTATGCAATTGGACCAGGGTTTTATTTTATTCTATTTTATTAAATTTTTTCATATGACTACCTAACATACAGAGCACGGAATATTACTGAAGTAGTAAAACAAAACGTAAAAAGTATTCAGACCTTAAATATTTACATGTATTATTTTATGATTTATCTAAACCCAAGGCATTAATTGATAAATTAAATATATACAAAATCATCATTTATAGGGTGCTTTCTAGTTGGAGGTGTCCGTCCTAAACTCTAACCCCTAAATTTACACTTGTGAAAATAATACCTACATTTCTGGGGCTTTTATCGCTGTTTTTAAAGATCTTTTTGACTTCTTTTAAAGCGAAGTTGAAAGATTTAGATTGATCAGGGAGTGAGGCTGCATCCCTGTACTTCATGGCCAGATCCCATTGTTCAGAAGTAAATGTGTCAAAGTCTGAAAATCAGTGTGAAACATTAAGAACTGTCACTACCAAAACACTTTTTTTTTGCAAATACTTTTTGCAAAAAAATATGATTTTATTTGTGCACAACCGTTAAGCTGGGTTTGA
Organism: Pygocentrus nattereri; assembly: GCF_015220715.1. Classification (NCBI taxonomy): domain Eukaryota; kingdom Metazoa; phylum Chordata; class Actinopteri; order Characiformes; family Serrasalmidae; genus Pygocentrus; species Pygocentrus nattereri. The sequence continues at coordinate 46,202,732 of NC_051216.1, forward strand.
TTGTCACATCATGGCTGCGTTTTTTAGTTCAAAATTAGCTAAAAACTACCAAAACATCCATCCATCCATTTTCTAAGCCGCTTCTCCGTCACTCCGTTCTCAGTCACTACTAAAACATTTCATAAAGATTTGATAGTGTTTTGATTGTTTTGGACGTGATAAAATGGATGGTTTACTTTAATACAATAAGCATGCCGGAAGAAAACCTTGTATCTCCATTTTTGACATTTTTCAGTTTTTGACATAATTTGAAAACACTTGTGGCCCTTTACAATGTGTGTAAATTTCATGATGTATGGACTAAAAGAAACGGCCCAAAATGACTTGGAAAAATCTCTGGTTCAATTGACTTACATTAAATGTAAAGTAGGTTTTTTCCTTCTCCTGTAAAGTTGGCATTCTGGAGATACAAGATTTTCTTACAACAACGGTGATAACTAAAGTACAAGGCCTATCAAAGTAAAATGATTTTAGTCTAAAGCCAAAATCAGTTAAAAGTCCAAAGTGTGTTTTGAATTCAGTAGAAGTATCCATTATATGATATCATTGGCTGGAACATGCAGCCACTGTTGCTCTCACTGGATGTCAGCTAAGATAACCTATGAGCTACATGGGCCAGTGAAGATCTTTCTCAATTATTTGAGAAATTAAGAGAAAAGTGTCATAACTCAGTCTTTGGTGATATAATAATTTAATTAACAATTCAAGCATTAGATCTACAGCATGCTCATTAGCATAAAAGTGGAAGGTACATCTGTAACGATACTTTAGCAATTATTGATGCCTGATTTCGACTCATTCTCCCACAGGTGTGTGTACAGGTGGTAATGAGATGAGCATGACTAACATGGTTTCTTTTTTGGGGAAACAATGAGTAGCTGCTAATGACCCATTAACATCTGCCAGCAGCACCTGCAAAGCCTTGAGTCTGTTTTACTCAAACATGCACAAACTGATTCATTTAGAAACAAGCACAATAGGAAAGAGAATGAGAGTCTGATTAGCTACTATATTAATATCAAAACAATTCATTTCTTCTTCACCAAATTCATGCACATCAACCCATAAGTTCTACACATTTTATGAGCTGTACAGAGAAAAGTCTCCTTGTTTCTGCTGATTCAGCTCAAACCAAACAAAAAAGCCTTAAGAACCCATTAGACTGTATATGTAATACACATAATATGTAAAACCAACTTTTGTAAACTAGCCCTAGGTTTGCACCCAAATCCTCACATACTGTAAAAAGTGGTTCGTCAGATCTACTTAAAAAATAATTGTGATAACAAGTAAATTAACTATTTTATTCAACCTAAATAAATCCTTTGAATGAACGATTCTTTCAGTCATTTTTTGAGCTGAAAAAAAAAAGTTAAATTGCTTGTTACTACATGAAGTTTTTTTTTTTTTGATTAAATCTGATGAGCCACTTTTTAAAGTGCGTAATTGTTATCAGAATTCAAGAGCCTTGAAGAGCCAAAATTGCATCATAGCCGAAACTGATATGCATCTTTTAAAGAAAGTCTTTGAGGAAGCAGTCATGTTTTGAATAGCTATCTGGGGGACA
>NC_051216.1:46206798-46251798 GCF_015220715.1 Pygocentrus nattereri
GATTACTAATAGGAACCGAGCACTGAACAGCACAGTAGGCACTTTATCTCCGCCACTGTGAAGCAGTACATTCTATTTTGGTTCCTACTACAGGTGGAATAACGGTGGCGGTGCTTTCGCCCCAAATAGACAGTAATGGTTTTCCTCACACAGGGATTAAACAGAAATAAGCACACAAGCGATTTCTCACCCGGGTTTTTATTTCGAGCGGGAATGCCTCTGATCTGTGTTTGGCGTTAGTGAAAACATGGCAACCAATTGTCAGTTAGAGATCAGAAACGCCCACAAACAATGAGCAATCAGCTATTTGGGCGACAAGAGGTGAAAAAAGCAGCGCCACATCTCTAGAGCGATGTTTTCATGTTTAAAGGCTAAAACCCCGTCTGATGATGTGTCTTCGGGGTTGATTTTTGGGGGCTGAAGATCAGAAACCTTGCTGCTTATTGCAGCTGTATAGCAGTGGTGGACAGTAACTGAGTATCTGAGTAACTGAGTAACTGAGTAAATGTAATTAGTTTCTGTACTTTAGTACTTTTGGTGTATCTGTACTGAAGTTTCTCCGTTCTGGGCGACTTTTTCCTTTCACTCCACTACATTTCAGAGTCTAATATCCGACTTTTTCCTCCTACATTTTGAGAAATCTGTCTACAAACACCATTTCATTTTATAGTAAATAAATTAAAGCCAGTTTTTATTCAGCTTAAACTTGGAACTAAGTTGTAAATAAATCTGAAACTTTGCTTGTGTGTAAAAAGTGATTTCAGAGCCACTCGGTTCTCCCTGATGGAAACTGTTTACCTTCAGTGTTTTGTGCTTCTGATCATTTTAATAGACGTCAGCGTCACTAATTAATGACCTTCTATTAAAAGACTGGTTTACCAAGAGAGACGCTGGAGGACTTTCACCTGAAATGAGTTCATGAAGCCAGTCTGGTTATAAAAATGATAACAGGACATCAGAGCCAGAATTACTCTTTTAGTACTTTTACTTTATACTTAAGTACATTTGAAGGGAAATACTTTAGTACTTTTACTCAAGTTGGAGGTCTAAAGGGAGGAACTTCTACTTTTACTGGAGGGATATTTTACCTTGGGGGTCTCGACTTTAACTCAGGTACATGGTTTGTGTTCTTCATCCACCTCTGCTGTATAGCTAAACGTCTTTACAGCAGAGAGACTCGAACAGAACTGCCTCATCAGATGAGGCGGACTGAAAGCTAAACGCTGAAACTAGCTTGCTGTTCTAGATCTTTCCCTCAGACTGGCTTGTTTTTCTCTGGCTGAAAGGGTAAAAACGTGTCTCTGGTGCCCATTTTGCACCGAATAAAGACACAATTGCTGTTTTCTAACTACTCTGTTCGACAACAGAGGAGAGAGTGACACTAATTCTATAATTCTAGCCCCGTTGTATTTATTAGCGTATAGCTCAGCGGCAGGAACAGCAGTCAGGATTTCTCGACGCCGCAGGGATTCCCAGTGGCTGTATGATGTTTTAATAAAATGCACGCTGGGTGTTGTAGTAAGAGAACTGATGAGGCTGAGGGATACGGTCCTGAGCTACAGAACATGGCAAGCACAGTGGATCGTCCTCCTAAACTGGCACTTGCTGTTGTAGTTGTGTTGGGTTGTGGGTTTAGTTGGCGGGTTCTCTGTCGGGGGGGGTTGTTATGTGGGTTGTTAGTGTGTTTTTTTTGCTGGTTGGTCTACCATCAGGGTTGGCTTGCGGCTGGCTGACCTCCCCCATAGGTCCAGAGCTCCTGCCCTGGTGTTTAATGAAGAGCACTTCTCATGGTAGAAACCATGGCCTCTCCTGTATCCTACTCTGTAATCTAACATGCCATGACAGACTTTTTTGTTGCAGGCAACTGTGTCATAAGGCATTTTTAGATTTAATTGATGGAAATGAGCTGCCGCCACTGAAATCCCCAAACTCTGTAACCCGTTTCCGTTTTATCGCCTGCAAAATGGGCATAAATTGAAACCGAACTACTGTTACAGTTCCAAACCCACAGTTACTGGTTGGGATCAGAGCACTGAGGGGGTTGTGAGTAGGGGAGGTCAACAAAGTCTCCGTTCTTCAGGGCGTCTCTTAAGTCCGCGTATGTTGGCGGCAGTCTTGGGGGATTCCAGCGTCACAGTTTAGTGTTTATCCTGCGCTGACACGCTGATTTAGCTCGTCAGCAGGGCCTTCATGAGCCGTACGAGACAAGCTGTTAGGATGCACGGGAAAACGAGCAGGGCTCCCGCAGGACTGTGTCTGTCGGCCACGCAACAGCAGTCACATTTCCCTCCATTTGACTGAGGCGCCTTACGTGCAAACAAACCGCCAGACACACCACATTGAACACAACGAGCACCGCCGTCCTTGTGTGTGCGGCGCATGGAGACAATATTCAGCGTTTGATAGTAAAAATGTTCATGCAACAATTCAGCTTCCTGTCATTGACCTGTCTTACTTCAAACACAGTCTAGTACACTGCTAGAAATAAACACATTATGCAGGTTCATGATTCATTCATCAAGGTACAAACAATGTAAGTGCACCTTAAAAGGTACAACAGTGGTTCTAAGGTCCTTACATGAGTTTTTCCTAGTGGAAAATTTCATATTTGTTCCTTTTCATAACCGAATGATTTAAATCAGAGCAGTAGAATAAAAGCCTGGAGGCGGGGCGAGGCGGGGTGTGTGGAGTCAGTCCAGCTTAGATCAGATCATTTCAGTGGATTATGGTTCAGTTATGCTCCCTGGCTGAAGGTACTGGGTTGGACCCCTGAGGGTACCACCACAGTGACAAGGCGGTACTGCCCCAGTGACAGTGTCGTACCTGTTTTTCTGAGAGGGTGGAAGACATGCATGAAGTTTGCTTCTTTGGTTTTAGCCCTGGATCTACGAGGCTTGTGGAGTTAACAAGTACTAGAGGTTTATGGTGCAAATCTCCATGCCTGAATTATCACACCTGCCTCAAACTGTGTGGGGTTGTTCAGAAATCTCTAAAAGACTCTCTCATGTGCTTTCTGACACCGTATGACACGCCTGTATCTACAAACAAGGACTAAAGTACTTTAGCAGAGCTACAAACAGCAGCAGCTTTGTCCGTAGTGTAGTAGGCCTGAGCCAACTGGACCCTTTAAAATGTTAGAAAACGCACCGTCTATGGCTTTAAGCTGGAAACATCTGACTCGCAATCTGTTCTGTTTTAATGTGAGATCTGTGCTCTGTATCAGTCCTGATACTCTGTCTGGCTTCACTTTGTTTCTTGCACTCATGCTTCCTAAAGATAAAGCCGTGCTGCAGCCTTCCGCACACCATTCCTCATGAAACACAACTTTTGCCTTGAATGACAGACACTGTGGTTCCATCAAAGTTGTTAAAAGAAAATGTCACATGTCCCACATTATTTTAACTAGAAGTGATTTTAAAGTGCGATTTTACCAAACAAGTTAGCTTAGCAGGGTAGCGAGTTTCTGACAAGAAACACAAGCATAAAATCAGAAACTGGACTCCCAGGCGGGACATGCATCTAAGCCCTCATCAGGAGATCACAGGTTGATGCCACAGCCATCCATAGGTTAGTGCCACTTCAAAAAGATGCAGTGGTCTAGAAGAAGCCTGTGCTAGCTTTCACCCTCCTAGCTGAAGGTATTGTGTGATTGGGGGGGCTAACTAGTGTGTGGCATTGGATATGTCTAAATTGGGGAGAGAATTGGGATTACAAGTAATTGTAAACACCAAGAATGAGATTCCATTGGAACATGGTGCCAAAGCGCCATCTGGTGGCCAAGATTGGAAAACAAGAGCCGAGACTGCAGGAACTCTGTTAGATTTGTTACACTCGACATGTTGCAGTCACCTTGTTCTGTATTGATGTCTACGCTGGGTTTGCTCTACAGACATTTGAAGTTGTGTGTTAAGGACTGTGCAGGGTGATGTTCATGGGCAGTGAAGCTCCAGCACCTCAGAGCGTTCGGCGCTGGTTCCACAGCACTGGATGATCTCCGAAATCCCACTGAAAGAGCCGTGAGAGCAGCGACGCCCGACACGCTCAGTCCAGTCTGGGATGAGTTTGACTGTGGTGCTGATGTCTGTCCAGCAGGAGGAGGTTCAGACTGAGACCTTGTAGAACTACATAATCAACTTTATGCTCATTTACACCGTTTACAGCTCACTGCACTGATCTGGAATGATCTGTAACTCAACGGTTTGAGGCGACTGGCGATTCCCATTCTAGCTGGTGTACATAAGCTCCTATTACTTGTTAGCTACATTAGCCTTGTAGCTCCACTGCAAAACTAAAGAAGCAAACTGCAGACACCAAACAGGTCTTGGCTGCTCAACCACATGAGAAAGAAGGGAAACCAGAGTAGATTAGATTTTACACTGAAGTTTCCCTTTAATGTGGGGATCTGTGACAGCTGGCAGTCACTCAAAGCCCGACGCGACAGCTCCTGTGTGGCTTTCATCTTTATCACCCCCCACACCACCACCACCACCACCACCACCACCACCACCATTTCTTCTGTCTTTTCGCAAACAGCAAACGAAACGTGCAAACGAGGGAACGACGGAAGAGGACAGGGAGAAAATTAACAATTATCACTGCATTCACAAAAAGCCTGGATAATGGAACGGACACCTTTGTGCTACAATCACACGGAAAACAAAGGCTTCAATACAACTCAGAATGCCAGCATTAAATTGGGGGTATTTACGTTCCACATTCGACAAATCACTTGGGAATCACAGCCGTACTGATGCACAGTGCACTTCCTTTCACGGAGCAAAAGTAATTGCACTATTTAGCATAGATGTTGTGGTTTATACAAACCCATATCCAAAAAGTTGGGCCAGTATGTGAAATGCAAAGCGACGTGGTTTGTAAATCTTCCTTACGCTGTACTTTATCAAACAGTACAAAGACATTACATGTTTCAACTCATCTCGACTTCCTTCTCGATCATTTTGAAACTGATGCCGAAGAAGTTGCCAAATTACGACTAGGAATGTAGTGAAACGCTCAAGAGACGAAAGAGGGGACGTACTCATGCTTGGCTACATAAAGAACATCCAGGAAAGGCCTAGTCGTTTATGAGTAAGGACGGGTCGAGGCTTGCCATCTTGCCAAAAAAACAGCAAAAAGTCCAACTGATTACACTCAATGTACAATACAGTGCGAAGTGGGAGAAAAGCCAAAAAACACAGCTGAGTGCCCGTTACCTCCAGTCCCTCAGACAGCACGGCTTTAAAAACTAGCGTGTGGACGTGATGTATGTGACCACATGGGCTCAGGAATACTTTAATAAGCTGTTATCAATAAACGCCACTCGCTGCTGCATCTACAAACAACGTAAGTTAAGATTGTACTACGTACCGTATGTCAAAGTCCAGAAACACTGCCAACTTCTCTGGGCTGGACCTCATCTGAACTGGACTGATGCTCAGTGGAAACGTGTTGTATGTGACGAGTCGATCCTTTGGGCTGTTAATGGAAATAATGGACGTCATGTTCTCTGGACTAAAGAAGCAAAAGACCGGAGTGCTAGACTGTCCTGTCTGTCTCAAAATGTCCTGTTGTCTCAAAAAGAAGTTCCTATACGGCTGCACAGTTAAAGACTCGTTTAACAGAAGAATCACAAAAAAACTACATAAATTGGGGCTTTCAGGCCCCAAACCTTTAATAGGTACCTTTTAAAGGAAAAATGATTTTCCTTTATCAAAATTTTTCGTCATATTCGGAATGAGTGTATATTTCCATGTCCTACTGTGGTGCCACTGTGGGATGCAGGTAGGAGCGTTTATAACAGATGTGGCCTAGTAACGTTTTTTCATTCTGGCCACTTTAGTGACTTTGATATACTTATGCTCACATGTCCATCAAGTTAAAACAGCCATACATGCACAAATACAGCAAACATACTCAGAGCCGTTCCTCAGCATCATTAGAACCATCAAATAACAGCCCCCCAGCACAAATCAGTGTTTTCCTTGCTTGAACACATCTCACAATCAGTTGATCAAGACACTGAACAATCAGTACAGGAAGGCAAACCTGAAGTAAGTGGTCTTTGAGGACTGAGGCAGAATCGGAAGCCAAAGTAATTTGCCCATCATTGCAGTGCATGGAAACAACAAATGAGTGAGATTCCACAGCCTGCCTGGTGCCAAAACGCCATCTGGTGGCCAAGATGCGAAAATAAGAACATTTACTTGGCCCAAAGCAGCAGAAACTCGAGGTTTTGTTTCTAGATGCAAGCCACCTTGTTCTGGAGCGACGTCTAGGTTGGTTTTGCTCAAAACACCTGTTAAGTCATGGGTCATACCCCTATAAGGAAGTCCAGGTCTGGGCTGGTTCTCTCGGCAGGAAAAACGAGTGGCGTTTTTTTTAAAACTGCCGCAGTCACACCCTGTGGTGAACAAGACTGTTCCCAAGCCGATTCCTGTTCTTCCCTGAACGTCTCTGGATCCTCTTAAGATGTAGTTGAGGAGTAGAAACTTTAATGTTGCTACATGCAGGTTAATACTGAACCGGCCTCATTCGACTGACCTCACCGAAATACTCTAAACGAAACAGGACGCTTGGTCAGATGTGGTGGTTATGCTGCTTTGGCAGGTTTAGGCTTCAGGGTGCAGGGATATTAGTGTGCTAGTAGCAAAAATGCAGCAATATTCAGGAGGTTGGCTCCTGAACAGCCTCGGATCCAGTAACACACGGGGAAAACGGACACACGATGCCGTGTTGGAAGGGCCTGTGTTGTCTAGGGATCTTCAGATCCGAGTTGCCTGGAGCAATATGCTCCTGGTAGGGTCTCCCAAGGTGAACAGGTCTGAAGATCCAGACTAACTCTATTCAAAAATTCTCCATGACAAAAGGGACGCAAATCGTGCACCATGCCTGGGAAAGGGTTACCGGGATCTACCCCTGGGGCCAGGCCTGGGGGTAGTGTTCCTCTGCGAGAGCCTGGTGGCCAGGCAGACCATGTAACCCAGCTGGGCTCAGCCTAAAAAAAAAAAAGCAACGTGGGGTGCCCATGTGAGCCCACCACCCCAAGGTCCAGCATGGGGGACCCACGCAGTGCCATATAGGGCAGTGGGAGACAGCAGGGAGGCCCTTGGCGGAATAGACCCCTGCGGCGGAAACTGGCGATACTTGCCGTCTTTAAAAACTGCGTAGACTTGCATTTTCAGTGGATTTCACGAAAAACAGCACATAAGAGACACTCGGAAGAGAGTGAGGGGAGTACGAGCCGAAGCATTTTACATTAATATATACCATTTTTACTGCGGTAATTTTTTGTAAATAAACACAAACACTTCTATTATAACAAAGGCAAACTTTATTTACAAGTTTTCAAACATATTTACAGCACTATTTACATAACAGCTGAGCAGGCAAAGACTGAGTGAGCAGTGTTTATGTAAACACACACACACACACACACACACACACACACACGGGTACAAATAAACTAGATCCAATCACCAGCCAAAAAGAGGCTGAAATACAGAAATCAATTCAATTTGGACGAACGTAACAGAATAAAAGGGTGCAAAATGTTCCAAAACATGCCCGAATTCTCAAACTCTTACAGCTGCTGTAGCCTAAAGATAATTTCACCTCGGGTTGTGAGACGAAACGGCACTGATAATGTCGTATTTATGATCTTTATTGGGACGTATGATCCACCAGTTCTCCTGCGACATCACTGCAAATATACAATGCCTGCAAGAGCTCCAGAGGCGAGGAGAGCTTGAAACGCACCATTTAAACAAGCAAATTTCAGACATCAAACATGTTCAGGATGACGGACTACATTTATGGTCAGAGGGGTCCGGTGTGTAAATTAGATTTTTGGCCAAATGATCACTTTACTGCTTTTAACGCTTACCTAATGGAAGGATCTATAAACTCGTAAGAAAGCAGGGAAGAACTTTCCCTCCCTCTCGCTCAGTCAGAGTCGCTGCTGCTGCTGGAGGAGTCAGTGCTCATGGCCTCCACGTCATCCTCATTCTCCTTGTTGTGGCCCGGGGGCTCCAGGCCAAAATCGTTGCCGTGGTGAGGGGGCAGCATCCCCATGGAAACGTCGGAGGACTGCCAGGGATACTGAGGAGTGAGCACGTCTGAAAGGAAAAGAAAAGTGTCATCATTTCCAACACAACGTTCCGAAAATGCGGACACACACACACACACACACACACACACACACACACACACACACACACACACACACACACACACACACACACACACACACACACACACACACACACACACACACACACACACACACAACAGGTGTAAAAACGCATTCCAATATACAAATTAACTGCAAATGTTAAATTAAATTTACACTGGAATTGAACTGAATTAAATCTGATTCTGTTGTGAAACGCCAAATCATTTTCTAATCGAGTTGCTGTGAGGTTCCTAAAGCAAATTCCATCGTGTCCAGTAGACAGTGTGCATTATTCAGGCATACATCATTCGTGTTTGAGACACAGAAGCTCTAAACAGAAGGCATGGCCTTAATTTTTGCCTTAAAATTAGCATTACGGAAAAAAAATGACAAACATTTGCAAGCCAACTTTTGAACTACTCATGTTAGACGCAACGAAATCTTCAAGGACTATTTTAGTTGTAATGACCAAAAACAAAAAAGTAGAAAAAAGTATTTATGCCAATTTATGTGATGCTGAAATCCAGTAAACAAGAGAAATATTTCCTGACAGTAATGAGACGGTCAGTGAGGAGGGCTTCTGTGTTTTCCTAAAGACTGACCCAAAGAAATCTCATAATTTGGGACGGTTGGTGTAGGAAAAATATCCTTTGAGCAGCGTAGGAAGGTCCTGATGCACCTCCCCTCAGATATGATGCACACAGCCAACTGCACAAACAGCAGAGCTACAAAGCCCTGGCAGAAAAACAGTGCAAAAGTGATCTGCTGCTGTTTGTGAACCAGAATAGATAAGGCTTTATCTTGCACAGACACACAGCGTTACCTGGCAATCTCCCTGCAGCCAGTGCATCTCCCGGCAGGTGGCCGTTCACGCCGTTAGTAGGCAGGTTGCTCATGTGGCCCAGCATGCCGCTGCGCATCTCCAGATCGGTGGGGTACGGCCTCCGGGGGTCACCTGACAAACAGTGTGCAGGAGCTTAAAAATGCACCGTGATAAATCGGCACAGCTGGAGCAAAAGAAGCGTCTAAAAGAAGCTGTGCAAGCAGGAGGTGAACAGTTATTACACGAAAAAAAATCTGCTGAGAACAAAGACAGAATTAGTATAGAGGCCCTGAGCTGCCGTGGTTTAAAAATAAATAATAATTAAAAAGTTAATGACATCACGTTCCCTCGCAAATTAAACGCATTCCCTCGCAAATGGTTCGCATTCCGACGCACCGGTTTGCCTTCGCTCAGACCTGGAGCAGCTCACTGAGTTTTGGGGGCAGTCGTGGGCTGGAGGTTAGGCTACTGGCCCTGTGACCGGAAGGTTGCCGGTTCGATCCCCAGGGCCGACAGTCCATGACTGAAGTGTCCTTGAGCAAGACACCTAACCCCCAACTGCTCCCCAGGTGCTGTGGATAGGGCTGCCCACCGCTCCGGGCAAGTGTGTGCTCACTGCCCCCTAGTGTGGTGTTCACTGCCCCCTAGTGTGGTGTTCACTAGTGTGTGTGTGGTGTTTCACTTCACGGATGGGTTAAATGCGGAGGTGGAATTTCCCCGTTTGTGGGATCAAAAAAGTATCACTTAACTTTACGTTGATCTTGGAATGAAATATAAAGGCACAGCGTCGCTTCTCAAAGTCAGACATGACCATGAGATTAATGAGCACAAACTGAAACTGAGATCGAGTTTCCTCGTACAGTAAAAGCTACGTTTACAGAAACAGCGGAGAACGGCTGCTGAATAAACTCAGCTCAGACTGGGAAAACAGCTTTTAACCTTAGCAATGATCAAAACAAAGCTGTAACGCAGGCAACGTCGCTGGGCACCTCTGGTCCTACGTTTGCTTGCTGACTGACAAGTATATGTTTTGCAAGGAATGCATTTTATTTATTTTTTAACCACAGCCCCTTAGGGGCTCCATAAACGAGGTCTTGATTGATTTATCTATTAGCTGTTCATCTCTAAACATGCACTATATAATGTTTAGGGCTTTGGAGACCTCTCTGGTGGAAACGTGTAATTACACACAAACTGGGTTGTGTTTGGACCCCCTTACCCAAGCGGATGAGTTTGTAAATGTGATGGGACAATAAAGGTGATTTGATCTGATCTGAGGAGGAACTGAATACCTGGGACCCAGTTAAGAGGAGCGCAGACTGCATTACTGGCACTTATCCTGTGGGCATACTTAATGATCTCCTCTGAAGAGATGCTGCCTGAAAAACAAACAAAACACAGAAAAAAAAACTGAAAATTACAGCAGATAAAACATCCAATAATTTAAAAAGTATGATTAACATTCCGACTACCAATTTCCTGATAGCAAACGAGCCGGATATTCAACATCCGGGCAGAATTCATTATGGAAGGTCTTAAAGTTTAGAGACAATGAACCGCACTCGGAGTGGGAGACGTGAGAAAAACAACGTTCTGACACTTCAAGGCTTTACGGATCGCTTCAGCTTCAGCTCTTCTGGGAAGGCTTTCCACAAGGGTTAGGAGTGTTTATGGGCCTGGCTCAGAGTCTCCACTCTAATTCATCCCAAAGGTGTTCTATGGGGTTGAGGTCAGGACTCTGTGCAGGCCAGTCAAGTTCTTCCACACCAAACTGGCTCATCCGTGTCTTTATGGACCTGCTTTGTGCGCTGGTGCGCAGTCATGTTGCAGTCATGTTCATGCTGAAGCTTTAAGAGTTCCTTTCACTGGAACTAAGGGGCCGAGCCCAACTCCTGAAAAACACCCCAACACCATGATCCCCCCTCCACCAAACTTTACACTCAGCCCAATGCTGTCAGACAAGTACCGTCTCCTGGCAACCGCCAAACCCAGACTTATCCATCAGATTTCCAGACGGAGAAGCGTGATTGGTCACTCCAGAGAACACGTCTCCACTGCTCTAGAATCCAGTGGTGGCGCTTTACTCCACTGCATTCCACGCTTTGCATTGCGCTTGGTGATGTAAGGCTTGGATGCAGCTGCTTGGCCATGGAAACCCATTCCATGAAGCTCTCTACGCTGTTCTTGAGCTGATCTGAAGGCCACATGAAGTTTGGAGGTCTGTAGTGATGGACTCTGGACAAAGTCGGTGACCTCCGCGCACTATGCCCCTCAGCATCCGCTGACCGCTCTGTCATTTTACGTGGCCGACCACTTCGTGGCTGAGCTGCTGTCGTCCCCAATCGCTTCCACTTTGTTATAATCCCACTGACAGTGGACTGTGGAATATTTAGTAGTGAGGAAATTTCATGACTGGACTTGCTGCACAGGTGGCGTCCGATCAATTTTGATGCACTAAATATGTATTATGTCATTGTAAAGTGAAGAAAATGGGTCTGTGGCCCCGAGGCAACATTGTGAAACAGAGGGTTAAGTGACCACCAATAGCGGAGGTAGTTTTTTGTTGAACTTTCATTAAAAGTTGTTTTTTCTTTAAACCAGAAAGTGAACCAAGACGATTGTGGCATCTCTTTTCGGTTTGCAACAGATGTGGGGATGTTTTTTTTTTCTTCATTAAAAGCAGTGTTTGCTACTTCTTTTGAACTGTTTAATCTTAACCACAGTGAACTGCAGTACCTTTTCTGGCCTTCTCAATGGACTTGAGCTTCTCTTTGGCCTGGTACACGGCAGTAGCCTGGAGGAGAAACAGGACGTTTAGTTTCAGTGTAAAGCTTGAAGCACGATCAGGACATCACTTATGCTGCTGTGCCCTGAGACTTTGGCCCAGTCCCATTTCTTATTTTTACCTCAACCCCTTGTTTTCAAGTGTCACCCTAACCCCTTGTTCCTGAGCTACAGGGCAGGGTTGAGATCTTCCCTCTGAAATGAGACCCTCTAATAAAAGAGCATCACTTCATTAACAGCTATTAGCGCCGCTCTGTAGGCGACCCTGCCCGTCTGCAGGGACAGCAGAGGAGGGGAAAGTTCAGCTCCTCACTGCTGGGCTTTAGTTACATTTAGGGATCAGACGCCTTCAAAGAGGGGGGCAGTTAAAACCCCATGTTGCAGGCATCAAATTCAAAATGAGTGAATATTTGCAAAAAACAATAAAGTTTATCCGTTTGAACATTAAATATCTCGTATTTGTAGTGTATTCAATTGAATATCGGTTGAAAAGAATTTGCAAATCATCGTGTTCTGTTTTTATTTATGTTTAACACAACGTCCCAACTTCACTGGAATTGGGGTTGTATTTATCATCGCCCACTGCTAATTCTTTGGTGATACGAAAATGTTAAAATTTTCCCGTTCCACCTTAAATGGTGCAGCAGTTACATTCTGGTGCTTCAAGCGTCAGAACTACTGGACTATTTAAGGTGGAACGGGGAAGTTAGCTAGTTAGCTACCAAGACAATAGCATACTATCAGTGATTATGCTTGTTATGAAGAAAACGACCAAAATCCACTGAAACACCATGAAACTAACCCTAGATGTGAATGTGTAAAACAGAGGGCTAAGGGGTCAGTGGTAGGGGCGAGGGGTGAAATGGGATTGGACCTAAAACTGATGCTGTGGGCGTGGCAGCGTTCGCGGACCGACTCACCAGGATGTGCTCCGCCTCTTTGAGCTGTTTCTGCAGGAGCTGGATGTCGCTGTCCCTCTTCTCTGCTTCCTTCTCCAGCTGCTGCATCTCCTGGTGAATCCTGCCCTGCTCCACGGCCGTCTGCATCAGCTCCTGGAACTCTTTGTCCCTCTGAACCAGCAGCTCCAGCACCTGCACACACACACACACACACACACACACAAACACACACACACACACACACACAACACACACACATCAGCCTCTACACCACACTAGCCGTACCAAGCAGAGGTGTAAAGATTCACAAAACTCATAATACGGTCCAGTAAAATGCGGTGGCATCCAAGGCTACGTTCACATTTCCAGGCTGAAGTTGCACAAATCCAATGTTTTGGCCTGATGTGACTCCACTTTCTTATGCGGTCCTAGATCGGAATTCGTGTTTTTCCACTGTGTGTGCACAGTCATTCAGCGTTACCATAGCAACAGTGCCGAACAGACGTTAAAGCCTGTAAACGGTGGAAAAGCAGCTCATCTCACCTTTTTCTCCTCCGTCTGGCTCTAATAATGAAGCTGATCAGAGTTAACGATCTTCTCAGCGAAGCTCGTTCTGCTCGTTAGTTTGTGCTGATGATGCAGCGATTCAGTCACATGACGTTACTGAGGAGGAGGAGCTCATGAGGGTCAGTTCAGGCCGGTTCATCACATTAATGACCGATTTGAGTCACTGACCTAAACGAGTGTGAACCATCAAGTCAGAGAGATCAGATCTGAGCAGCGAGGCCTGTAATGTGAACGTAGCTATAACGTCATTCAGAAGTTAGAAGTTTAGCTCCTTTCATAACCCCTGATGTGCCTCAATGGGACCGGTATAACAAGGTAATAAGAACCATAACATTTGAGCCACATGTGTTGACTCTACCTGCGTGTCCTCGCCGGGCTGTGGGAGCTTTTGGGTCCGTGACAGCGCAAGCATCTCTATCAATTCTCTGCAGAAACAGGAAAGAAATAAGTTTACAACACTTTAAAGTGGAGAAACAACAGGGCTGCCTCATATGTAAACTTCCCTGGCAAAACCCTGATAGCAAGAGGATAGTGGCCCACTGACGGCAAAGCTGGAGGTCCACTGGCGTTTTCTGAGCGGCCCACCAGAAGATTTGCTGGCCAGAGATTTTCCAAAATCACGCGGTTTGGAGTGAAACGCTCCACTCCAGAGAAACTTACCAAGTCAGAACTCTTCACAGTGGTGGTGATAGGAACCAGACGTCCACCTTCAAAAGCTCACAGCACGTTATTACATAAAATGGCCATGAAAGCACTTGACGTCTGAGATGTTTTACAGTAGATTTCTCAAAGTTTTGGCCTAAAATGTCTTGTTAATTCATCTTCTTTCATCTTTTCATGAGTTGATGGATACATGCTGGGCGCTGTGAGGCAAAATAGTCCCCCAAAAAAAGATTTAATGCCCGTTTTACCTTCATTAACATGACATATAAAACACATATGAGTCTCTACAATCAACCATTTCACACCAAACCACTCTGAATGACTGTTCACATTGCAGCAAACGAATTAAACAGAAATTCTGAAAACTCGGTGGGATTCTCCTTTAATGCGTTGATGTGAACAGTGAGCAGGTCGGGTAGCTTAACAAGGGACGCTAAACGAGAGAATGTGCTCTTAACGGGCTTGAACAGAACGTATTAGCTCTTTTTTACGGTTTCTTCCGACTCGCTGGGCGAGGAGAAGATGATATTTCCAGATTAAACGCTCATTAATGTTTAGTAACATTTATCTCACAGCTTTTAACGTGTTATATCACACAGACTGGTTTTCGACCCGTATTCCGTCAAGTCCCGCCTTCCGCGCTCGTCCTGAGCTCCTATTGGCCAGCGGCTCGCCATCCCGCGCTAATAGCCAACCCTGGCGCAGAAGGCGGAATGCTGCCAGCCAATCACGGCGCGAGGGGCCGAATACAGGCGGGAAAATAATCACTTTTCATAAGAATCCAACATTAACGAGCACAGAGAGCCGCCTGGCCCCGGAATAAAAACACGGCCAGCAACAAACCAGCAAACCTCAGCCTGCACATCAGCGACGAGACCCACCGGGACAAAACCTCGATATCATTCAGCGCCGACAGCAGCTTCTCTTTCGTGGACTTGTCGCTCGCCGCCATTGTGTTGGTTTCCTTTCCCGTCGGAGCGAGAGAGAGAGGATAACGAGAGACGGAGCACAGCGCCGCCATCCGGCCGGCAGACCGCAGCGCCGCAGAGGGGCTGAACCAGAGAACGTCTTTCGGGTTTCCCGGACGCTAGGGGGCGCTCCCCAGCGAGTCCAGAATGAATGGGTTGATATGGAGCTTTTGGGCAAAATCATAGTTTATAAACGCTTCAACATTTTTTATGTAAAAGAATTCAATTAAAATCGAGTTATAGGAGTTTAAACCGGCGCCTCATGTACGTTCATGACGTCAGTGAGCGCGAAGAGCCAATGAGCTGCTCCGCTTGCCCATCAATCATCACGCTCTAGCAGTAAAGCCCCGCCTCCTGCTGCCCGAAACCCGTTTACTGTAGAATAAAGGAAACAAACAGGAGAGATTTCTCTGTTTTTTAGTGAAACTCGTCCTCCTACTTTCTAAAACTAAAGGAAAGTTCTGGGCGAGTGATTAGAAACTATTTTAACTGTTTGTTTTTAGCCGGGCACGTCCTCCATATGAGGGCATATTTTTTCCAAATTAAGGAAAACCAATAGCACAGTCATGCACACGTTAATGAGAGCACGTTAACACAAACCCAACAACCAGTGCAACACTTTCCTATAAAGCAAGCGTGAAGATGATGAAATCAGATAAAATTGAAAGGCAAAAAAGCAGCAAACCTAAAAACCCAAAGCTAAAGCATACTCTGCCTTATCATGCCTTTTTTCATCTTCTCCTTTTTTCATCTTCCCTCTGATAACAGTTCGCAGATCACTGTGGACAATTATGAAGAAATGCTTTAATTCAGGACGTTGACATTTTACATTTGGTATTGAAAAACCTTCTTTACTTTTAAGGTAATCAGTGGAACCAGATTCTTTTCCCCAAGTCATTTTGTATTTTGTAAGTCATATATATATACACACACACACACAGAGATCAGTCACAACATTCTGACCACCTCCTTGTTTTTATACTCATTGTCCACTTTATCAGCTCCACTTACTGTATAGCTGCACTCTGTAGTTCTACAGTTACAGACTGTAGTCCATCTGTTTCTCTGATACTCTGTTACCCTGTTCTTCAGTGGTCAGGACCCCCATGGACCCTCACAGAGCAGGTACTGTTTGGGTGGTGGATTATTGTCAGCACTGCTACAAGGTATGCAGAGAAACAGACGGACTACAGTTTGTAATTGTAGAACTACAAAGTGCAGCTGATAAACTGGACAATGAGTGTGTGTGTGTGTGTGTAGGCCCTTTTTGGGTCCTGGTCTCTTGCTCTTGGGGAGTTCTCTCTTGCCTCAGTCGCCCTTGTTTTTACTCGTTTGGGGCTTTGATCAGGATTCCTGTGAAGCTGCTTTCTGACAATGCCTGTTGTCAACAGTGCTATAGAAATAAACTGATGCAAGTTCACAGCAGAAATTAGTTTCTTCTACATTTCATACAACGTCGACGTGAGGGACTGAAACCCCGGCCCACACCATCTCCCTACTGGCTGTCAGATGTATACCTCAGAGTACACTTCAAAAAGTTCAGTTCGGTCCAACTTTTCAAATGGACAACATAATTCTGCTGGTCTGTTGTCCATCACCACATCGTTTCCTCTGTAACCAATGACGAGTGACGTTATTGGTGGAAACCGAAGGTCCTTGTGAACGCAAGATAACTGCGCCTCTACTGTGACGTCCCCACAAGCTGGTCCTTCTCTGGGTTAAGGTTCAGTGCTGGCTCAACCTGCCCAGCCTGGAGCTCTGATTCCTTTTCCAGACCTCCTTGTTCAGAGGAATGTGCACCCACTTTATCACTGCTCTCCTCTGCCTCCTCTTCCAGCTTCACACCAGGTGCTCCATCCACAGCACTCTGCCCTTCGTCGTCCTCCTCCGTGAAGAGATTCCTCATGGAGTCCGCAACCTCCTCTCTCAGCTCGTCCTCCGACTCCTCAAAGTTCCTGAGAAGGAAGGGACAGAGATTAATTCAGACCAAGGTTTCTTGATGTTATGTCTGAAACTGCTGTACTGGCCTAATTTCAGCGTCATAATAATATCGGTCTGCTGCAGTTTCACTCCAGCAGGTTCAAGCCAGGGGCGTTCAGCTCCTGCGCCGACACTTCTTTTGTTTTTTCTTACCGAGTTTTATTCTAATAAACATGTCATTTTATGTGGGTTTAGAATAAATTTGTGATAGGTTTGGGTTATTTTTTTAAGCTTTAGGCTAAAACAAACTTTGGTTTGAATGCATATAGAGATTCACAGGGAACTGGCCCTGTGATGGGAAGGTTGCCGGTTCGATCCCCAGCGCCGACAGTCCATGACTGAGGTGCCCTTGAGCAAGACACCTAACCCCCAACTGCTCCCCGGGCGCCGTGGATAGGCCTGCCCACCGCTCCGGGCAAGTGTGCTCACTGCCCCCTAGTGTGTGTGTCTATTCACGAGTGTGTATGTGGTGTTTCACTTCACGGATGGGTTAAACGTGGAGGTGGAATTTCCCTGTTTGTGGGATTAATAGAGTATCACTTAACTTAAATATTACCTAGACTACAGCTTATTTAGCCTGGGTAAACGAATGGATTATGTATACAATATACTGTAGCTCTGCAGTCACACCCTTCTTTTATACACGCCGTTTAATCACCATGTGCACGGAAAGCCCAATTCATTTTTATCGTTCGGAATCTCGGGCAGCCAAAGAGAGTGGATTTTGTCCTCTGAGCATGTTTTAATGCCAGATCTTACAAAAAGGGACCCAATAATCATCGACCCCGCCTTTAAGCAGGCCCACTTCTCCTTAGCCAGTGCTCTCTCCTAAAATTCTGACGAATTCAATCTCAAGATTTCCTAAAGCTGCACTATGAAACATCCGGGGATCTGGAGACCTCTCTGGTGAGTATTCAAAGAGAACTCGCTCAAACCAAAACGAGATGTCTTACGGGTTAGTGAGAAAGTGAATTATTATCATCGTATCTTCATCGGGATAATGCTGACTGTGCATTTGAGCCAGATCTTATTTGAGCCTGTGTGTGAGATGTGAATACGTAAAGGTGTGTAACGTGGATCAAAACACTCCTTGTAGATGTAAAGTCAGAGAACCGTATTTTAGCGTGCTCTTTTTTTCTCCTGACTCAGTGATGCTGCTGTTTTTTTTCATGCAGTGCTGCTTTAACCTCACACAAGAACATCGCTTGGGTTGTTCTAGAACAGGCATGTCAAACTGGGTTCCTACCGGGCCAAGGCTGTGGAGAGATCTGCTTAAAGTTCAGAGAAACGCAAGATATTCTCCGAAAAGCTCATTAATCGCAACAATAATATAATCCTGCCACCTCCTTCGCCCCCCCCGTTCTGACTGAAGCCCCTGACCTGGCTTTCCGAAACTCACGTGTCATCGTCGTCTGATCTGGGCTCTAGGCGCTCCTCGTCCACCTCCACATCAGAGCCATCATCGTCATTGTCTTCAGCATTTATTTTTCCACCTTCAGCAACCTCCTCTTCCTCTTCTTCCTCCTGTTTCTCCTTCGTAGTGCCTTTGTCACATGACGTGGTCATTCCTGACAGAGAGAAAGGGTCAGTAAAACGTGAGGAAGGGGTAGGAGTAGGCAGCATGGTGATATTTTGTGATAAATTGCCAGAATAAGCTTTTCCAAACTGCATGTATCACAAAAAGACAGGTTCAGAGCAGCTGTAGAGCCTGCAACCAGCAGACTTTAACAGCTTGGACTGCACACTGCACAAAATCATGAGGCGCTCTGCCCTGCCTTTGATTTCATTAACGGTTCACGGTTTTTTTGACCGCTTCTGGTCGCATGTCTCCTAGTTGCTAAACAACAATAGGCTGGCTGTTGTTTCAATATGTACAGGCAGAAAGTTTAACTGCTGCTAGAAAAACAAGCCAAACGAAATTCAAGTTGCTTTGGTCATGATTTTTGGGCAAATTTTGATCTGTGAGGATTTCCTTTGGATCTGAATGGTCAGCACAGAAAAAAATGGTCATATGACTGCTTCTAGTTGACCTCTTTCTGGTCAGGGCACCTGGAATGCCCTGCACAAAAAACAGCCTAAAACATGGGAAGCCCAAAAACAATGAGCAGAGAAAAATAAGGAAAAGGCACTTTAGGCATCAGTCAGGAGCTGAACATGGAAAAGACTTGGCTCCAACGAGGCCATCAGTGAGCTGGTTCCTTGCTCTCGTTACCCAGTGTGGAGCAGGTGATCTGGGCCTCAGCCAGCGCATTAAGGAGTGTATCCGGCGGGAGGTTCCTCCACTGTTTCCGCCTCTCTGAACATGGTTCCTTCTCGTCCTCCTGAGCAGCCACGCCTACAAGAAGACAAGGTAAACAGCATCAGTATGTTCAAATGAGAAAATACAGCGAAGTGATTTTTCTAAACTTCTAAATGCCATAAAGCAATAAACATTAGGAATCTCCGTCACTCCACGCACGACTAATGAGTTTATAGGGCTTCTGAATCTGGATCGTTCTCAGCATTGTAACTGACATGGTGGTGGTGTGTTGGTGTGTGTTGTGCTGGTGCGAGTGGATCAGGCACAGCAGTGCTGCTGGAGTTTTTAAACACTGTGTCCACTCACTGTCCACTCCATTAGACACTCCTACCTCGTCTGTCCACCTTGTAGATGTAAAGTCAGAGGCGACAGCTCATCTGCTGCTGCAGTTTGTGTTGGTCGTCCTCTAGTCCTTTAATAGTTTGCTAACACCAGTAATTTCATTCATATTTCTCAGTTATTTAAAGGGGATCTTCACCAATTTTTTCAAATGTCAAGATAATTACATGGTTGAGATGTAAACAGAGTCAATCAGAGCGTTTTTTTCAAGAGAACCGAGTCAAAACTGTTCACAGTGGTGGTGATAGGAACCAGACGTCCCCCTTCAAAAGCTCACAGTAAGTTATTACATAATATGGTTATGAACACGCCACTTGATGTTTGAGACATTTGGGATAAAGTTTTGGCCTAAAATGTCTTGTTAATTTTCTTTCATCTATTCATGGTGGAGGAATACATGCAGGCCGCTGTGAGGCAAAATAGTCCCCGAAGAAAACTTTGTTTTTTTTTTCTTCAGATTTACGACTATTTAACCATCATCAACACACATTACTCAGAAGACTCGTGTAGGTTCACTGCTGGTTTTGATCGTTAATAAAACATCTATATCTGTGTTGTGGTCATGGCAACCCCTGGTTCCTATCACCAACACTGTAAAGAAATCTGAGTCTGTACATTTCTCTACACATGCCAACAATACAAAAATTTGGAAAAGTTGGTGGAACGCCCCTTTAAGTCTGCCAGGTTCCACTCACCTGGTTGTGATGCGATAGAGCAGAGCGATGACACCTCCATGTGGGCCAGAGCGTTCAGCAGAGTCTGAGGAGCCTCCTGTCTCCACGCTCGTCTTTTCACACACCCATCTCCTCCTCCTCCTCCTCTTCCTCTCTCATTCACTCCTTCCTCCACGCTTTCCTCAGTCTTGGCCTTCACACTGACCTCGCTGTCCCTCGCAGGCCTGTTCCACAGTTGAAGCTCTGGTCCTGCATCAAACCTCAGTGTTTGATTCAGCAGGTCCTCCTGTCATACACACACACACACACACATTCTTACGTTACATTACGGTACTTTTACTTTATACTTAAGTACATTTGAAGGTAAATACTTTAGTACTTTTACTCAAGTGGAGGTCTAAAGGGAGGAACTTCTACTTTTACTGGAGGAATATTTTACCGTGTCCTTCAGTCTCTACTTTAACTCAAGTCCAAGATTTTTGAACTTTGTAAACCGCTGCTGTTGTGTACGGTGTGTATTTTACCTCTTCCAGTTTTTCTTCATCAGTTTTCTGTTGTCCTTTTTCTCCATTTCCCTCCATCTCCTCATCCTGCAGTTTGACCTCGAACATGATTCCCTTCTGTGTGAAATAAAGGAGCAGCTTCCAGTGCATATCCGTCTCTAAACCCCTTTAGCTGAATGTGTGGATGGTACCTTATCCTGGTGTTTCTTCTGCAGCTCTCTCCTCTCTCTCTGGTTCTCTTCGAGAATCTCCCTCAGAGCTTTCTCCACGTCCACAGGCTAAGGAGAAAAGATATAAGTCTCAGCCCACCACAGACCATCCTCTGCAGAAGTGTTTGTCTTTACCTTCTGCTGCTCTCGGGATGCAGGTGGATGTTTCTCCTCAGGTTTCTCCACCAAGTATGTTCCTCCTGGTTTGGCCTGGATCTGCAGACATGCACAGGGAACGGGAGGTGATGACACCTCCTCTATGGAGGACACACTTCTACTCATTTGAAAGGTTCTACACTAATAACTAATATTAATATATTCATAATATTCATATTCATTAATATTCACAGTTCACAGTACTTTATTAGTCCCAAGAGGGCAATTCATTTGCAGCCTTCTCGTCCACACACACAACTATACATATATACACATATACACATATACACACAAACACAATGTAACAATCATTTTAAAAGACTATTATCCACATTTAATAGCTTGATAGCAGAAGAAATAAAAGATTTGGAATAGCGATTTGTTCTACTGAAGGGCATAATATAATGCCGACCTGACGGCATTACCGTAAATAATATATAATATAACAGCAAACCATTATTTTCTGTGTAAAGATATAGGGGAGTAACAGCGTCCAGAGCAGTGAATAACGTCACACCGCCTCTGTTTGTGCTGTATTTCTGTGCTAGTGTTTTGTTTTCATAGCCGGTGGGAAGCCCAATCTTTCACCCCAACCTGATTTCACTTCCCAAGGACCCTCAGCTTCTGCAGTAATGCGGACCCTAAACCGGTCCGCCATGGTGAAGAGGGAGCTGAGCCAGGCTGTCAATTTACCGGTCAATCTACGTTCCAACTCTCACCTATGGTCACGAGCTTTGGGTAGTGACCGAAAGAACAAGATCGCGGATACAAGCGGCTGAAATGAGCTTCCTCTGCAGGGTTGCCGGGCTCTCCCTTACAGATAGGGTGAGAAGATCGGCAATTCCGGAGAGGCTCGGAGTAGAGCCGCTGCTCCTCCACATTGAGAAAAGCCAGTTGAGGTGGTTCGGGCATCTGGTAAGGATGGTCTCTGGATGTCTCCCTACGGAGGTGTTCCAGACATGTCCGACGGGGAGGAGACCCCGGGGAAGACCCAGGACACATTGGAGGGATTATATCTCTCAACTGTCTTGGGAACGCCTCAGTATCCGCTGGAAGAGCTGGAGGAGTTGGCGGGGGGAGAGGGAGGCCTGGGCCTCTTTGCTTAGGCTGCTGCCCCCAGTGACCCGGACTTGGATAAGCGGATGACGATGGATAGATGGACTTTACCACAAACAGAAAACGGACACTGTTAAGATCACATTTGACCGACAGCCGATTTGGTCCGACTCTGAAGACGAGACGACACTAAATTCCCAAACTGTCGTCACCACTGAGCAGCTTTTCAGTCGGCAGCAGTGACAGAAGAACAGCTGAACAACCTGGAATCAGCCAGAAATGAACCCAACACCATTCGCCAAACTAAACGGGCTGTAAGAAGCTTTACAGACCGGCTGGAACAAAACAACATTAATACTGATCTGGACAAACTGAACAAACTGAGCTGAACCTGATATTGGCTCAGTTTTACAGCTCAGTCTGAACTTCAAAAGGCGGGGCTTACAGCAGACTGTGCAGCGAGTGGGCAGAGCTCGTTACTCTTACGTAGCAACAAGCTGCTCATTAAGGAGCTCTAATTTGGAGGAAGGAACTGAATATTAAAACATATTAAACGGCCAGTTTATTCATTTCTTACTGTATTTTTTTAACTGTTGCATTTAAGCAACTATTGTTTAAATGATGCATCTGACTCAGGCCATTTCAGGTTCCGCCCAGAGTTGCTGACTGACGGCTGTAATACGTATGATCTATCTATCTAATGCCATTACAGAAACCACTACCAGAAACCAAAGGAAGTGAAATCAGGACAGGGATGTGAGATTGGGCACCAAACCAGTCTGGCCATGCGTGCACGTTAGCCTCACCTTGTGAAACGCTGAACCCCCTCCCCACATTTTGTTTTGCCCTCCCCAGACAAAGACAGTGACCACCCGCATAGCACCTTGTATGCGAGATGGCGGAGTGTAATAGGAAACGCTCAGGTGAAAGAGACATTCCAAATATTCCACTAAATATTCCACGAAGGTGATGAGGTTGTCGGCTTCCTATTCACATTTTCCTGTTCCATCTTAAATCATGCAGCAGTTCCATTCTACACCTGAGGTGCCTGAATGTAACTGCCGCATCATTTAAGGTGGAATGGGAAAATTTGAACAAGAAGCTGGAGACTTCAGCTTCATTGAGAGAGTTGAACGGCATGAAAAGGGATGAGGAGGCTGCTCTGTTTCTGCTGGAAAACATTAACTTAATTTTGCTGTTTGACAGAACTAATGTGTTTAACTGCAGTGAGCAACCTGAATCACCTCAGCGTCAGCTTTTCGTCTCATCTCTCTGATCTCATCCTGATAACGCTGCCTGATTCGCTGCAGCTGCTTCAGATATTCCTGCAACAAACACACACAGTTCAGTTTACTACTTTACAATTATAAATGAATGCATGCTGCTCTTTACCAATAGAATCAATAATAAATAATTATAAAAATATTCATGATCATTTTTGGATGACATCTTGGGTCCCCCCCCCCAAAAAAAGGTTGGTATGCTGTTCTTATACTGTTCGACCCTGGGGCCGTATCACAAAAACGTTCTATGTTTTTGTCCTAACTTAAGATCTGAAAGGTCAAGGTAAGATTCTTCACAAATCCGTATCACAGAAGCAAATCTTTAGGAATCTTATCTTCTCTTACAGCATCTTTTCTTTTCTCAAGTTGGGAAATCTCACTCGATTGAAGTCGACAATCAACTGTCTGTTAGCAACCGACCACGTGGCACAGCTGAAAAGTAAACACGTAATCAAGCTAGTTAGCCAGACAGCTGATGTTAGCTACAGTTACTGGTGTAAAGAAAATCAAATAAAACTAAAGCGCGATAAACTGAGTTAATAATACTGTGGAAGAGCTTTGTGCTGTTTATCAGAGTCGCCGGTCCACAGTTTCAGTCTCCATTTCCCAAACGCTTTAGCTGAGTGCGCTAACGTTACTCCTCCTAATAAACAGACACACGTTCAGCTCCATCTCCTCATTATTCACCACCATCACTTTAATATTCCATCATCAACATTAACACACGAAGGTAATCAGAGAGATGGTGGAGATCGAGTCTGCAGTGTCTGGGTTTTTAAACGCTGTTTAAAAAAACAAGTCAAAGCAGCGTTTTCAGTGTAGATAAATGTAGCATCGTTATGCTGTTTATAGTGAACTGAGCTGCCCATCACTGCATAAAACAATAGAAATAGACGGTTAAAACAGAAGTGAAGACGCTCTGGAGTTAAAGTTAAGACAATACTTAGGACGTTTTGGCAACTTAGGATGTTTCTGTAAAACCGTTTTATCTGGAATTATTATTATAGACGTGTGTGTGTGTGTGTGTGTGTTGTATTACATTGTTTAAGGTCACAAACTTAAAGTTGTATTTCACAGCACAGCAGATATCTGAATGTTAGAGTTAGCCTGGAGGATTCTGGGCCATGCATTGCTCCCTACTTACTTCCCATACTGCAGTACCTGTTGTCCATGTATTTTGTCTTGTGGGACATGCTGAGGTGGAGTGGCTTTCTCCTCCTGTTGTTCTGGCTGACCAAAGCATCTGTACCTTTCGGCATCTGCTGTACTTGGCCTCAGACCCTGCATACAAGGGCTAATTAAGGGCTTTAAAGCAGTTAAGGGCTTTTATGGCCCATATGGGAAGAATATATATATATTCCAGATGTATTTATCACATATACTTTTGCAATGTATGAAAATGGCCAGGAAATGTTTTGGTTAAATATAATTTTTTAAAATCCCGTTATTTACATTTGTTATTGTATTTTTCAGTTGTACGCAGTTTTAACAAAGATAATAGAACTAATTATACATAAACCGAATGACTGTGATCTGCATTGTACTTTACATTAACCATGTACATGTGCAGAAAGACACTCACACACAATGTATTTCAGATACACACAAGATCTGAACTGCATTTCAGAGTCAATACCTACAGCACGCGCTTTTGTCATGTTAAAGATTCATTTGATCGGCTTTAAAATTAAGATACTGGAATACAAATTCATTTCAAAAGGTATCAGACAGGATTTTGGCTACTTTCATGCATTTTCTAATGTATGTATTTGATATGTGTGTGTAATAATATTACACATTTATATGTGTTTTAAATTATATTGGGCTAATAAAGCAACAGAACACAGAGGGAGTGTGTTATTGTGAAATAACATCCCGGCTGTGATCTGGTGGCCGTAGATCATCACAGCCGTGATGTTATTGGTGATAACTCACTCCTCGAGTGTCTCTACTGCTTTAATACAGCAGTTAAATAAATACAGTAAGAAATGAATAAACTGGCCGTGAACGCGGCTTTAATATGTTTTAATGTTCAGTTCCTTCCTCCTAATTAGAGCTCCTTAACGAGCAGCTCGTTGCTACGTCAGAGTAACAAGCTCCGCCCACTCGCTGCTCAGCCGGCAGTTCGTTCTCCAGCTCCTTACACTAAATTCCCAAACTGTCGTCACCACTGAGCAGCTTTGTTGTTCTTTATTGGGTCAGTTTCATGGCTCAGTCTGATCTGGTCCGACTCTGAACATCAGACACGTTTGGCGAATGGTGTTGGGTTCATTTCTGGCTGATTCCAGGTTCTGTTCTTCTGTCACAGCTACCGACTGAAAAGCTGCTCAGTGGTGACGACAGTTTGGGAATTTAGTGTCGTCTCATCTTCAGAGTCGGACCAAATCGGCTGTCGGTCAAATGTGATCTTAACAGTGTCCATTTTCTGTTTGTGGTAAAGTCCATCTATCCATCGTCATCCGCTTATCCAAGTCCTGGTCACTGGGGGCAGCAGCCTAAGCAAAGAGGCCCAGGCCTCCCTCTCCCCCACCACCTCCTCCAGCTCTTCCGGAGGGATACTGAGGCGTTCCCAAGACAGTTGAGAGATGTAATCCCTCCAATGTGTCCTGGGTCTTCCCCGGGGTCTCCTCCCCGTCAGACATGTAAGGAACACCTCCGTAGGGAGACATCCAGAGACCATCCTTACCAGATGCCTGAACCACCTCAACTGGCTTTTCTCAATGTGGAGGAGCAGCGGCTCTACTCTGAGCCTCTCCGGAATTGCCGATCTTCTCACCCTATCTGTAAGGGAGAGCCCGGCGACCCTGCAGAGGAAGCTCATTTCAGCCGCTTGTATCCGCGATCTTGTTCTTTCTGTCACTACCCAAAGCTCGTGACCATAGGTGAGAGTCGGAATGTAGATTGACCGGTAAATTGACAGCTTCGCCTTCTGGCTCAGGTCTCTCTTCACCATGGCGGACCGGTATAGGGTCCGCATTACTGCAGAAGCCGCACCAATCCGCCTGTCAACCTCTCGCTCCATCCTCCCTTCACTTGTGAACAAAGATATTTAAACTCCTCCATTTAGGGCAAGAATTCACTGCTGACCTGGACAGAGCATTCCCCCCTATTCCGACTGAGCACCATGGTCTCAGATTTAGAGGTGCTGATTTTCATCCCAGCTGCTTCACACTCAGCTGCCTACTGGTCCAGAGAAAGCTGGAGGTCACGGCCTGATGACGCCAACAGAACAACAGTTTGTGGCAAAGTAAGAAGTAAAAACGTTCAAATGGCTCGAGCGTCTCCTACAGCTATCAAAGTCATTGCTTAGCAATGGCATCTGTGATGTGGGCAGTCATGGGCTGGAGGTTAGGGAACCAGCCTCATGACCGGAAGGTTGCCGGTTCGATCCCCAGAGCCGACAGCACATGACTGAGGTGTCCTTGAGCAAGACACCTGACCCCCAACTGCTCCCCGGGCGCTGCGGATTGGGCTGCCCACCGCTCTGGGCAAATGTGCTCACTGCCCCCTAGTGTGTGTGTGTGCTCACTAGTGTGTATGTGGTGTTTCACTTCATGGGTTAAATGCGGAGGTGAAATTTCCCCGTTGTGGGACTAATAAGGGTCAATTCATTAATTAATTCATTAAAAGCTTGCGTGGCCGGAACTAACTGTTGTATAATAAGGCAATATAATCTAAAACACATTTTAGTGTGTGGAAAGTATTTCAGCATGAATTGCAATGCGATGCATTTTAAATGAATTTCGAATATATAAAAATATATGTCCATATATGTTTTCCATATGGGAAAAAGGCAACCAGTTTGTAAGACTGAACTTTGGAGGTATGGAAAAGTATTCCTGCAGATTTCATTTACAAACTAAGAGCAAGTCTCCTGAAAAGAATGGCAGTTGTAATAAAGGTAATGTGAGGACACACTAAATACTGACAAATGTGATACTATTTGTAGTTGTTGAGGCTGTTGTGTTGTGTAGGTTTTTTGCTGACGCTGAAAAATGAATAATTTAATCTTAATCACTGTTTTGACTGGAAACGAATTAAATGAGGGGTGGTCTCTGGCTTTTTACATTTGAGGTAAGCAGGGGATTTTTGGTCACACCTTTGCTTTAAGAAAACTATAACAGTGGTTAACAATGTGAGTTCTTGTGTGCGTTCTCACCAGCTGTTTTTCTGCTCTCAGTTTGTACTGATTGGCTTCTAGTCTCCTCTGCAGGTATTCCTCCCTTGCTGCGGCCACACTGAAAGACGAACGATATTTTGTTGTTAAGATTGTTAAAAAAGTTAATGTATTGTTTATATAGAAGCAAAAGTGCTCCATAATGTTAAAATAACCTATAAAGTCATTCTGACAGACTGTAATACACTACAGGAAGCATAGGGGGCGATATGGCTTCTACTGTTTCATTTAAAAAGCTCTATAATGTTCATATGATCCACACAGTCACTCTGACAGACTGTAATACACTACAGGAAGCGTAGGGGGCGATACGGCTTCTACTGTTTCATTTAAAAAGCTCTATAATGTTCATATGATCCACACAGTCGCTCTGACAGACTGTAATACACTACAGGAAGCGTAGGGGGCGATACGGCTTCTACTGTTTCATTTAAAAAGCTCTATAATGTTCATATGATCCACACAGTCGCTCTGACAGTCTGTAATACACTACAGGAAGCGTAGGGGGCGATACGGCTTCTACTGTTTCATTTAAAAAGCTCTATAATGTTCATATCCACACAGTCGCTCTGACAGACTGTAATACACTACAGGAAGCGTAGGGGGCGATACGGCTTCTACTGTTTCATTTAAAAAGCTCTATAATGTTCATATGATCCACACAGTCGCTCTGACAGACTGTAATACACTACAGGAAGCGTAGGGGGCGATACGGCTTCTACTGTTTCATTTAAAAAGCTCTATAATGTTCATATGATCCACACAGTCGCTCTGACAGACTGTAATACACTACAGGAAGCGTAGGGGGCGATACGGCTTCTACTGTTTCATTTAAAAAGCTCTATAATGTTCATATGATCCACACAGTCACTCTGACAGACTGTAATACACTACAGGAAGTGTAGGGGGCGATACGGCTTCTACTGTTTCATTTAAAAAGCTCTATAATGTTCATATGATCCACACAGTCACTCTGACAGACTGTAATACACTACAGGAAGTGTAGGGGGCGATACGGCTTCTACTGTTTCATTTAAAAAGCTCTATAATGTTCATATGATCCACACAGTCGCTCTGACAGACTGTAATACACTACAGGAAGCGTAGGGGGCGATACGGCTTCTACTGTTTCATTTAAAAAGCTCTATAATGTTCATATGATCCACACAGTCGCTCTGACAGACTGTAATACACTACAGGAAGCGTAGGGGGCGATACGGCTTCTACTGTTTCATTTAAAAAGCTCTATAATGTTCATATGATCCACACAGTCGCTCTGACTGTAATACACTACAGGAAGCGTAGGGGGCGATATGGCTTCTACTGTTTCATTTAAAAAGCTCTATAATGTTCATATGATCCACACAGTCGCTCTGACTGTAATACACTACAGGAAGCGTAGGGGGCGTTACGGCTTCTACTGTTTAATTTAAAAAGCTCTATAATGTTCATATGATCCACACAGTCGCTCTGACAGACTGTAATACACTACAGGAAGCGTAGGGGGCGATACGGCTTCTACTGTTTCATTTAAAAAGCTCTATAATGTTCATATCCACACAGTCGCTCTGACAGACTGTAATACACTACAGGAAGCGTAGGGGGCGATATGGCTTCTACTGTTTCATTTCAAAAGCTCTATAATGTTCATATGATCCACACAGTCGCTCTGACAGACTGTAATACACTACAGGAAGCGTAGGGGGCGATACGGCTTCTACTGTTTCATTTAAAAAGCTCTATAATGTTCATATGATCCACACAGTCGCTCTGACAGACTGTAATACACTGCAGGAAGCGTAGGGGGCGATACGGCTTCTACTGTTTCGTTTAAAAAGCTCTATAATGTTCATATGATCCACACAGTCGCTCTGACAGACTGTAATACACTACAGTAAGCGTAGGGGGCGATACGGCTTCTACTGTTTCATTTAAAAAGCTCTATAACGTTCATATGATCCACACAGTCGCTCTGACAGACTGTAATACACTACAGGAAGCGTAGGGGGCGATACGGCTTCTACTGTTTCATTTAAAAAGCTCTATAATGTTCATATGATCCACACAGTCGCTCTGACAGACTGTAATACACTACAGGAAGCGTAGGGGGCGATACGGCTTCTACTGTTTCATTTAAAAAGCTCTATAATGTTCATATGATCCACACAGTCGCTCTGACAGACTGTAATACACTACAGGAAGCATTGGGGGCGATACGGCTTCTACTGTTTCATTTAAAAAGCTCTATAATGTTTATATGATCCACACAGTCGCTCTGACAGACTGTAATACACTACAGGAAGCATAGGGGGCGATACGGCTTCTACTGTTTCATTTAAAAAGCTCTATAATGTTCATATCCACACAGTCGCTCTGACAGACTGTAATACACTACAGGAAGCGTAGGGGGCGATACGGCTTCTACTGTTTCATTTAAAAAGCTCTATAATGTTCATATGATCCACACAGTCGCTCTGACAGACTGTAATACACTACAGGAAGCATAGGGGGCGATACGGCATCTACTGTTTCATTTAAAAAGCTCTATAATGTTCATATGATCCACACAGTCGCTCTGACAGACTGTAATACACTACAGGAAGCGTAGGGGGCGATACGGCTTCTACTGTTTCATTTAAAAAGCTCTATAATGTTCATATGATCCACACAGTCGCTCTGACAGACTGTAATACACTACAGGAAGCGTAGGGGGCGATACGGCTTCTACTGTTTCATTTAAAAAGCTCTATAATGTTCATATGATCCACACAGTCGCTCTGACAGACTGTAATACACTACAGGAAGCGTAGGGGGCGATACGGCTTCTACTGTTTCATTTAAAAAGCTCTGTAATGTTCATATGATCCACACAGTCGCTCTGACAGACTGTAATACACTACAGGAAGCGTAGGGGGCGATATGGCTTCTACTGTTTCATTTCAAAAGCTCTATAATGTTCATATGATCCACACAGTCGCTCTGACAGACTGTAATACACTACAGGAAGCGTAGGGGGCGATACGGCTTCTACTGTTTCATTTAAAAAGCTCTATAATGTTCATATGATCCACACAGTCGCTCTGACAGACTGTAATACACTACAGGAAGCATAGGGGGCGATACGGCTTCTACTGTTTCATTTAAAAAGCTCTATAATGTTTATATGATCCACACAGTCGCTCTGACAGACTGTAATACACTACAGGAAGCTTAGGGGCGATACGGCTTCTACTGTTTCATTTAAAAAGCTCTATAATGTTCATATGATCCACACAGTCGCTCTGACAGACTGTAATACACTACAGGAAGCGTAGGGGGCGATACGGCTTCTACTGTTTCGTTTAAAAAGCTCTATAATGTTCATATGATCCACACAGTCGCTCTGACAGACTGTAATACACTGCAGGAAGCGTAGGGGGCGATACGGCTTCTACTGTTTCGTTTAAAAAGCTCTATAACGTTCATATGATCCACACAGTCGCTCTGACAGACTGTAATACACTACAGTAAGCGTAGGGGGCGATACGGCTTCTACTGTTTCATTTAAAAAGCTCTATAACGTTCATATGATCCACACAGTCGCTCTGACAGACTGTAATACACTACAGGAAGCGTAGGGGGCGATACGGCTTCTACTGTTTCATTTAAAAAGCTCTATAATGTTCATATGATCCACACAGTCGCTCTGACAGACTGTAATACACTACAGGAAGCGTAGGGGGCGATACGGCTTCTACTGTTTCATTTAAAAAGCTCTATAATGTTCATATGATCCACACAGTCGCTCTGACAGACTGTAATACACTACAGGAAGCATTGGGGGCGATACGGCTTCTACTGTTTCATTTAAAAAGCTCTATAATGTTTATATGATCCACACAGTCGCTCTGACAGACTGTAATACACTACAGGAAGCATAGGGGGCGATACGGCTTCTACTGTTTCATTTAAAAAGCTCTATAATGTTCATATCCACACAGTCGCTCTGACAGACTGTAATACACTACAGGAAGCGTAGGGGGCGATACGGCTTCTACTGTTTCATTTAAAAAGCTCTATAATGTTCATATGATCCACACAGTCGCTCTGACAGACTGTAATACACTACAGGAAGCATAGGGGGCGATACGGCTTCTACTGTTTCATTTAAAAAGCTCTATAATGTTCATATGATCCACACAGTCACTCTGACAGACTGTAATACACTACAGGAAGCGTAGGGGGCGATACGGCTTCTACTGTTTCATTTAAAAAGCTCTATAATGTTCATATGATCCACACAGTCGCTCTGACAGACTGTAATACACTACAGGAAGCGTAGGGGGCGATACGGCTTCTACTGTTTCATTTAAAAAGCTCTATAATGTTCATATGATCCACACAGTCGCTCTGACAGACTGTAATACACTACAGGAAGCGTAGGGGGCGATACGGCTTCTACTGTTTCATTTAAAAAGCTCTGTAATGTTCATATGATCCACACAGTCGCTCTGACAGACTGTAATACACTACAGGAAGCGTAGGGGGCGATATGGCTTCTACTGTTTCATTTCAAAAGCTCTATAATGTTCATATGATCCACACAGTCGCTCTGACAGACTGTAGTACACTACAGGAAGCGTAGGGGGCGATACGGCTTCTACTGTTTCATTTAAAAAGCTCTATAATGTTCATATGATCCACACAGTCGCTCTGACAGACTGTAATACACTACAGGAAGCATAGGGGGCGATACGGCTTCTACTGTTTCATTTAAAAAGCTCTATAATGTTTATATGATCCACACAGTCGCTCTGACAGACTGTAATACACTACAGGAAGCGTAGGGGGCGATACGGCTTATACTGTTTCGTTTAAAAAGCTCTATAATGTTCATATGATCCACACAGTCGCTCTGACAGACTGTAATACACTACAGTAAGCGTAGGGGGCGATACGGCTTCTACTGTTTCATTTAAAAAGCTCTATAATGTTCATATGATCCACACAGTCGCTCTGACAGACTGTAATACACTACAGGAAGCGTAGGGGGCGATACGGCTTCTACTGTTTCATTTAAAAAGCTCTATAATGTTCATATGATCCACACAGTCGCTCTGACAGACTGTAATACACTACAGGAAGCGTAGGGGGCGATACGGCTTCTACTGTTTCATTTAAAAAGCTCTATAATGTTCATATCCACACAGTCGCTCTGACAGACTGTAATACACTACAGGAAGCGTAGGGGGCGATACGGCTTCTACTGTTTCATTTAAAAAGCTCTATAATGTTCATATGATCCACACAGTCGCTCTGACAGACTGTAATACACTACAGGAAGCATAGGGGGCGATACGGCTTCTACTGTTTCATTTAAAAAGCTCTATAATGTTTATATGATCCACACAGTCGCTCTGACAGACTGTAATACACTACAGGAAGCGTAGGGGGCGATACGGCTTCTACTGTTTCATTTAAAAAGCTCTATAATGTTCATATCCACACAGTCGCTCTGACAGACTGTAATACACTACAGGAAGCGTAGGGGGCGATACGGCTTCTACTGTTTCATTTAAAAAGCTCTATAATGTTCATATGATCCACACAGTCGCTCTGACAGACTGTAATACACTACAGGAAGCGTAGGGGGCGATACGGCTTCTACTGTTTCATTTAAAAAGCTCTATAATGTTCATATGATCCACACAGTCGCTCTGACAGACTGTAATACACTACAGGAAGCATAGGGGGCGATACGGCTTCTACTGTTTCATTTAAAAAGCTCTATAATGTTCATATGATCCACACAGTCACTCTGACAGACTGTAATACACTACAGGAAGCGTAGGGGGCGATACGGCTTCTACTGTTTCATTTAAAAAGCTCTATAATGTTCATATGATCCACACAGTCGCTCTGACAGACTGTAATACACTACAGGAAGCGTAGGGGGCGATACGGCTTCTACTGTTTCATTTAAAAAGCTCTATAATGTTCATATGATCCACACAGTCGCTCTGACAGACTGTAATACACTACAGGAAGCGTAGGGGGCGATACGGCTTCTACTGTTTCATTTAAAAAGCTCTATAATGTTCATATGATCCACACAGTCGCTCTGACAGACTGTAATACACTACAGGAAGCGTAGGGGGCGATACGGCTTCTACTGTTTCATTTAAAAAGCTCTGTAATGTTCATATGATCCACACAGTCGCTCTGACAGACTGTAATACACTACAGGAAGCGTAGGGGGCGATACGGCTTCTACTGTTTCATTTAAAAAGCTCTATAATGTTCATATGATCCACACAGTCGCTCTGACAGACTGTAATACACTACAGGAAGCGTAGGGGGCGATACGGCTTCTACTGTTTCATTTAAAAAGCTCTATAATGTTCATATGATCCACACAGTCACTCTGACAGACTGTAATACACTACAGGAAGCGTAGGGGGCGATACGGCTTCTACTGTTTCATTTAAAAAGCTCTATAATGTTCATATGATCCACACAGTCGCTCTGACAGACTGTAATACACTACAGGAAGCGTAGGGGGCGATACGGCTTCTACTGTTTCATTTAAAAAGCTCTATAATGTTCATATGATCCACACAGTCACTCTGACAGACTGTAATACACTACAGGAAGCGTAGGGGGCGATACGGCTTCTACTGTTTCATTTAAAAAGCTCTATAATGTTCATATGATCCACACAGTCACTCTGACAGACTGTAATACACTACAGGAAGCGTAGGGGGCGATACGGCTTCTACTGTTTCATTAAAAAGCTCTATAATGTTCATATGATCCACACAGTCGCTCTGACAGACTGTAATACACTACAGGAAGCGTAGGGGGCGATACGGCTTCTACTGTTTCATTTAAAAAGCTCTATAATGTTCATATGATCCACACAGTCGCTCTGACAGACTGTAATACACTACAGGAAGCGTAGGGGGCGATACGGCTTCTACTGTTTCATTAAAAAGCTCTATAATGTTCATATGATCCACACAGTCGCTCTGACAGACTGTAATACACTACAGGAAGCGTAGGGGGCGATACGGCTTCTACTGTTTCATTTAAAAAGCTCTATAATGTTCATATCCACACAGTCGCTCTGACAGACTGTAATACACTACAGGAAGCGTAGGGGGCGATACGGCTTCTACTGTTTCATTTAAAAAGCTCTATAATGTTCATATGATCCACACAGTCGCTCTGACAGACTGTAATACACTACAGGAAGCGTAGGGGGCGATACGGCTTCTACTGTTTCATTTAAAAAGCTCTATAATGTTCATATGATCCACACAGTCGCTCTGACAGACTGTAATACACTACAGGAAGCGTAGGGGGCGATACGGCTTCTACTGTTTCATTTAAAAAGCTCTATAATGTTCATATGATCCACACAGTCGCTCTGACAGACTGTAATACACTACAGGAAGCGTAGGGGGCGATACGGCTTCTACTGTTTCATTTAAAAAGCTCTATAATGTTCATATGATCCACACAGTCGCTCTGACAGACTGTAATACACTACAGGAAGCTTAGGGGGCGATACGGCTTCTACTGTTTCATTTAAAAAGCTCTATAATGTTCATATGATCCACACAGTCGCTCTGACAGACTGTAATACACTACAAAAAATTACTTGTTGCACAGACGAAACACAAGGACACTCACAGCTGATGTGGCTCCAAAGCATTTGGCCTGTCAGGCCAGCTGCCAGCTATGTTCTTGGACTCTGTGGGCTCCTGTGTTGCTAGAGGAAGAGGAGGGTGAAGAGGTGGGCGGTGCTGCAGCTGATCCAGCTGAGCATGGTAGTGCATGTAGAGCTGCGGGCGAATATTCCGTTTAGGCTCAAACTGACCCGGTGGGTTCGCTGCCCGGGCCTTTCCCACCTCCACCACTGCTGCATGGCCTTTTACTGGCTGACAAAAGATGTAAGACCACATTTATTCTTTCCATGAAGTCCACTTATGTACAATAATTTATTTTCATGACCACTTATTATCCATTAATCAGGCTGCTTTTGTACTGCACCCTATAGACTGATCTATGGAAGCTGTTTGCTTCCTGACAGCCATGAACAGCACAACGTTTAATCATTTTCCCACGTCCTCCATTAACTCTGCTACAGACTGTCTGCAGGAACAGCACTCCACGTAACTTCATCCATAATGGACAGAGGTCAACTTCAATATACTTAATGGGTGGTCATATTGTAAATATCTTCAATCTCATGACATCACAACCATACTGAATTCAAAACCAGCTAATTTTGCAGCTTAGTTTCTATTTATGATGGTTTGACAATCTTTTGAAACTAAATTTCTGCACATCAGACTTTTACTTTAAAAGAACACTCAAGTATCAGTTTGCATGACCCAGGGCCCTTTAATTTGTTATCATGTGATACTATTCTAGCCAATCTATTCATTTTTTATCCATACATTAATCGCAGTCGTTGAATAAACTGTATAGTAACATGCTGTACTGCATTGAAGTGTGATTAACTGCTCTGTGTACCTACTACAGAGTGAAAAGTTGACAGGATAGAGTCATACCTTATACAGACGGCTGGAAGGTTTGGCTACAACGTGCTTCCATTCTGGTCTGGGTGGCAGCTTCCTCACTGGAGGTCCGTGTTTTACTACTGGACCAGGCTTCGGAGGGACTTTAGAGAGTGTAAGATAGGGATTTGTGTAGTAGTGCTGAATGAATGTAGGAGAATATAAAAACATGGATATTATGTATTTCACAAACTAAATAAAACGTGTGAACCACAAATACCATCATGCTACTACTTTGAGGATCTATAATCTTGGGCTTGGAATGGTTTGTTAATGTGTTGAGGTACGACTGCTGTACTTTTGGGGATATATTGGGTATTTGCTGTGTTTGGGACTGCGTTGGACACGAGTGACGTGTTTGGTGGCTGTGCTGTGTTTAGGACTGCGTTGGATACCAGTGACGTGTTTGGTGGCTGTGCTGTGTTTAGGACTGCGTTGGATACCAGTGACGTGTTTGGTGGCTGTGCTGTGTTTAGGACTGCGTTGGATACCAGTGACGTGTTTGGTGGCTGTGCTGTTTTTAGGACTGCGTTGGGTTCCAGTGACATGTTTGGTGGCTGCGCTGCTTTTAGGACTGTGTTGATACCAGTGATGTGTTTAGTGGTTGTGCTGTGTTTAGGACTGTGTTGATACCAGTGATGTGTTTAGTGGCTGTGCTGTGTTTAGGACTGTATTGAGTGGCTGTGCCATGTATAGAACTGTGTTGGTACCAGTGACATGTTTGGTGGCTGTGCTGTGTTTAGGACTGTGTTGGTACCAGTGATGTGTTTAGTGGTTGTGCTGTGTTTAGGACTGTGTTGGTACCCTGATGTGTTTAGTGGCTGTGCTGTGTTTAGGACTGTGTTGAGTGGCTGTGCCATGTATAGGACTGTGTTGGTACCAGTGACGTGTTTGGTGGCTGTGTTGCATTTAGGACTGTGTTGGTACCAGCGATGTGTTTAGTGGCTGTGCTGTGTTTAGGACTGTGTTGAGTGGCTGTGCCATGTACAGGACTGTGCTGGATGCATGTGCTGTGTTTCGGACCAATCAAGGTGCATGTACTTTAGGACTGCGTGGGGTAGTTGTGTTGTGTTTTGGACTGTGTTGGCTAAGGCTGGGCATCCACTACATGACTTATTGAATCTTCACAGGTTTCTAAAACAAAGAGTATCAACAAACTTAACAGCTTGTCTTTTAGTCGTGAGGGCGCTCACAACAGACGGCAAGGCAAAGACAGAGGATGACACACTTAACCGTTTCATCTGGACGTGTTTGTGCTTTTAGGGGTAGTGAAAACTCAACCTGCGGTTGCACATAGAGCTGAGAAACTCGGATATCACAGTGACTGGAGAAATACTTTATTTATTTACAAACTGACGGCTGACTTGGAATTGTAAAGAGGGCAAACTGGCGTCTGGATCCACACATTATAAACTTGACGACGGCTCTTATCTGCCTGCGTTTTACTCGCAGCTCCTCTGTCTCCGCTGCGCTGTTCAGGCATGCATGCACATATCTTCTTTTCTCCTGATCTTCTAGCTCTGATTGGCTGTTGTTTGAATCATTAATTGAGTGCATCTCTGACCATCTCACACTGCAGGAAGGTGAACGTTTAGAGTCATAAATATCGAGCGTTTGATAATATCGGACGGCCTCCGATCACGTCAGAGTTTGATCGAAGGGCTAAAGATTCACTTGCTTCCTACTACCAGATCACCTCCGCCGTGAGTCACTTCAACCCAGAAAATCCCTTCAGGTTGTGAAAATTTGTTCAAATCAGGGTTAAAATCAGGGAAAAAAATCATGTAGTGTGGGCCAAGCTTAACTGTGCTGTGTATAGGGCTGTGTTGGGTACCTGCGGTGTGTTTGGGGCCGGGCTGTGCTGCAGGCTTGACTCTGTGCAGAACTGTGTGACTAAACTCCTCCTCCATCAGCTACAACAGAGACAGAGAGACAGAGATACAGAGCATAATACACATAATGCACACATAATACATACTAAGTGTACATGACACACAAGAGAGCAATTAACACACTGGTTAAAAAAACGAATGAAAATGGGTTATTTCTTATTTTGATAGATTTTTTGATTGTTTCAAATAGTATAAGGTCACGTATATTTTACACAAAAGGACGCGAGAGGGAGTGTGTTATCACAGAATAACATCGCGGCTGTGATTTGGTCGCAGGCACGAGCTGAAGGCAAAAAGCGTAGTCTGATCTTCAGAGTCGGACCGAATCAGACTGATCCATAAAACTGTGCCAATATCAGGTTCAGCTCAGTTTGGTCAGTTTGTCCAGATCAGTATTAATGTTGTTTTGTTCCAGCCGGTCTGTAAAGCTTCTTACAGCCCGTTTAGTTTGGCGAATGGTGTTGGGTTCATTTCTGGCTGATTCCAGGTTGTTCAGCTGTTCTCCTGTCACAGCTGCCGACTGAAAAGCTGCTCAGTGGTGACGACGGTTTGGGAATTTAGTGTCGTCTCGTCTTCAGAGTCGGACCAAATCGGCTGTCGGTCAGATGTGATTTTAACAGTGTCTGTTTTCTGTTTGTGGCAGAATAAAAACGTTCAAATGGCTCGAGCGACTCCTACAGCTGTCAATGTCGTTGCTTAGCAACGGCATCTCAGAGGAGTGATACAGTGTTTAAGAGAAAGCTGTGATGTCATGGTGAAATGACAGCAGTACACTTCTCAACCAATCAGCTTGTGTGGCCAGAACTAACCGTTGTATAATACTGATTAAAACTCGTCACCTGTATGTTTTATGTTCTTGGCCTGAATTGCAATTTATAAAAAAACCCAATGTAAATTATAGTCGCAATATTAGTTGTAATAATCGCAATTAGATATTTCCCTCAAATCGTTCAGCCGCATCATGTTGTAATGCTGAAAAAATGCTGACCACTGGCCTGTTTGTGTGTGTGGGCCTGTGTGTGTGTACATATATGTTACCTGTGGGTCCAGGTGTTTGCTGATGTGAGTGTGCAGTAGTTGGCGTTTGAGGAGCGAGTTGATGGAGGGGCGGTCCCGGGGGCTGACCTTAAACAGCTGTGTCAGCATCAGCCTGAGCTCAGCGCTGTAGCGCTGTGATACCGGTGTGTAGCTCCCCCTGCAGATCTTCACTATCAGCTGCTTCAGACTGCTGCCTTCAAACTGCCACACAAACATAATCTCATAGACACACACACACACACACACAAACACACACACCGATTAGTGTCTACAACACAGGACAATCATCAACACCAGATCTAAAGAAAGACGACAGTTTGTAGTCTGTTTGCATATCATCCCCTTGGAACTCTAAGGTTCTGTCTGGGTTCTGAGCAGTTTTGCGATATTGACCTTCAAAGATTTTGCATTGTAAACAGTGAAACCGATATGTGGAACATGTCTGTTTCATGCATGACAATGACAGACACCCTAAATGTACTCTAAATGTAAAATATCAAAATCCTATCTGATTTGTAAGCGAGCTTTTTTGGAACAGGTCAAATGCAGATAGAACCTTCTAATCCTAAGAACTCACTTTGTGCCTGGAGTTATAAGGTTCTGTCTGGCAAAACATGAAAAGAAGCAACGATTTAGGTGTCTTGCTCAAGGGCACCTCAGTCATGTACTGTCAGCTCTGGGAATCGAACTGGCGACCTTCCCTAACCTCCAGCCCATGACTGCCCCACAAGGGGACGATAGGTGCGTTCATGGGATACGCTGTCACTCACCGGATGTCTGAGTGCGCAGAGCTCATAGAGGACACAGCCAAGAGACCAGACATCCCTGCAGGATAGAGAGAAAGAGAGACTCCAGGTGTATCACTGGCATGTTTAACCCCTAAGGGTCTGTATGGGTCCACACTTCAGTTCAGAATACTAAATAATTTTAGTATATACTGAATAATTTGTGGTGGCTGTCTAAGTAATTAATAGTAAATACTGAACAATTCGACTGAAAAAATATGACAAATGAGCCCTGGAACTGTTGCGTAGCTGAAACACACATCAACAAGAACAGGAAAGCATTTACAGCAGCACCTCCTCAGTTCCCAACCGCTTACAGAGTGCTGTTAGAAGAAGAGGCGATGAAACACAGTGGTAAACACAACCGGTCCCTACTTTTGTGGAACATGTTGTTGGCATCAAATTCAAAATGGGTGAACATTTTTCAAAAAGCAATAAAATTTCTCAGTTTCAACATCTGATATGCTGAAATGCTGCCTTAGAAGGACTGTCCTTTAAAAATATGCTTTGCATGATCTGCACATCATCGCGTTCTATTTTTATTTACATTCTGCACAGCATCCCAACTTTTTCGGAAATGGGGTTGTATGTTACTTGGTACAAACCAGTTGAATTCTAGTAGCTCGTAAACTTGAACGTAGAGGCAGTTTACGTTTTAACTAAACTACAATCGAACTTACATTCAACAGGTGCAACTGGGTGCAGAAGATCACACCCTCTACTAAATGAACCTGCTGTGGACATTAATTAACCTGAAACCTGTTGATGTGAAATATTCTTAATGTTGTATATTCTTATTTTAGCATTCAGTAGCCACCTTTACACGCAACCTAATAATCCATTAATAATCTGACTAAGCGCTCAATCGGAACAGAATACGTCCATGTAAGCACCTCAATCGGAATAGTCTGGTCAGACTGAGGCCATTCGGAATAGTTTCTACCTGATGGAACGAGGTGGGTAATCCTGTAAATAATCGGTTAAATAGAAGAATAATATCCGTGTAAACTCCTGTATCCGATTACATGCCCTATCGGAAAGTTTAAGTCAGTTCTGCCTGTGCGTCGCGTCACAGTGAGAGTTTATACCGTTCAACACGGCGGAGCAGAAACTGGTCTGCAGAGGAGACGAAGTTCATGCTCTGAGCTTTAAAAGACGGCGGTGGGACGGACGTCCAGCTTATGCGTCTCAGAGCACGACGTCTTCCTCTCGGCCTTCTTTAATAAGGACGTGTGAAGGACGTTTTCCTGAGTCTGGCGTCATTTTAAAGCAGTTAAAAACACAATCACTGCTCACTGCTGCTCATCTCACTCTGACTGGACTCACATGATGTTTGCTGTCATGGTAACATTTACACTAAGTGCTACTCTCTGCATGCGTGTTATTTTGCATCGGATTACCTGTAGTGAGCATGTAAACAAAGATTTTCCATCAAATCATTGAACAGAGTGAGAATAAACACCTCAGGCTTAATCTGTAATCGGAGTGTTCAATCGGACTGGCAAAAATCTTTGCATGTAAACACAGACAGTGAGCAGTTAAACTTGACATTTAAGATGCAATTTTG
The DNA here is from genome assembly GCF_015220715.1 of Pygocentrus nattereri. NCBI lineage: Eukaryota > Metazoa > Chordata > Actinopteri > Characiformes > Serrasalmidae > Pygocentrus > Pygocentrus nattereri. The sequence continues at coordinate 46,248,195 of NC_051216.1, forward strand.
AGCCAGCCATTGCAAATCTTTAAAAAATCATAACTTAAAACTAATGGAAACCCATTTGTTTTCATCATTCGACTTGACTGAACAGTTTTAGTCTGATGTGAGCTGCATGTTGAAGCCTCTGCGGTTTGTCTATCGGGTAAAAATCACACCCATGTTTCTGTGGAGGAGGTAATCTGAGGTAGTATCAGCAGGAGAGCTTTGTGTGAGCAAGTTTTACTTTCATTTTAGATACACACTGATCCAGACACACTGATTGCACACACACACACACACCGTGCCTCGGTACACGCACAGTAACACACAGAGGTGAAGCTGTTTACGTACGTTTTGTTGTTATACGGCCTGTTCTCGCAGATTTCCGGAGAAAGGTAGTACGGCGTCCCAACGCAGGTTCTCGCCAGCTCCACTGTGCTGTCACAGCAAAACAAAATCAATCAAAAGTTTGGACACACTTGAAACGATTTCCATAAAGCTAAAGATACACTACATGTTATGTGGCCAGAAGTATGTGGACACCTGCTCATCCAATGTTTCTTCAAAAATCAAGAGTATTAAAAAGGAATTTGTCTCCGTCTGCTGCAGTTTATATCTTTACTCTTCTGGGAAGGCTTTACACTAGTTGGAACATTGCTGTGAGGATTTGATGAAGCAATAGTGAGGTCAGGTACTGATGTTGGATGGTCAGTTCTGGCTCATTTCAACTCATGCCAAAGGTACTGGATGCAGTCCATCACTCCAGAGAACACAGGTCCCACTGCTCCACAGCCCAATGCTGGTGGACTCCCTCTATATATCTGTATATCCCTCTAGCCTATGCTTGGCATTGGACATGGTGACCTTAGGCTCATGGCTCTTATTTGGTGGCTCCAGAGCGTCCTGTTCTGTTCTCAGTGCTTCACTGTATGTCAATCTGTGTGTCAATCTGAACTCCGGTGTCAGCAGTGGGAGACCTTAAAGCAGCTGAATTCACTAACAAGAAGAATGTCCACAAACTTTTGGACATATAGTGTATTTTGATCTAAAGCAAGGCATCTGAAAATGGGGCTTGCGGACCAAAACTGTGCCACGAGGACATTTGATTTGCTACACTAACTTTACCCACCAAAAGAACAGCTGTTCTTTTTGTCTTCAGTATCACTTCCATAGAAATACATTAAACATTCGCTGGTTCTGAAGTTCTGGCTTTGACGTGTGCACCAAAAGGCTTACAAAGGCCCAATCCCATAACAAGCATAAAAAATAGCATATAGCTAATAGCATGCTTATGTCTCGGTAGCTGGCCAGCTAACTTTCCCGTTCCACCTTAAATAGTCAAGAATCTGGAGAATCTCTGACCTCAGCTTCATATCACTGAAGAATTAGGGGGGTGATAATAAATAACTGCCCCCCTCTTTGAAAGCGTCTGACCCCTAAATGTAACTAAAGCCCAGCAGTGAGGAGCTGAACTTTCCCCTCCTCTGCTGTCCCTGCAGACGGGCAGCGTCGCCTACAGAGCGGCGCTGGTAGCTGTTAATGAAGTGATGCTCTTTTTATCAAGAATCACTCACACCCAAAAAAATCACTTCATTACAACTTTTTAATTTTATTCAAAAATGAATAAGTACAGGCATATAACCACAAAGCAATGCCATTACATAGCAGTGTTTCATGTTTCATGTAAAAATTTAAACCAATGCTCCTCATATGGTATGTAGCACAAAGCTAGCAGGCTTTGTTGGATTTACATGTCAGCTCCAGTTTAAATACAGACATTTTAAGCTCATAACAGGCATGTAAGAAACATTAAGTCAGTAAGTCTTTCTACAAAAGCCTGAATTCAAACTTTTGTCTTTTTGTAATCAGAGCATTAGCCTGTTAGCCACTTAGCTTTCTGCTAACTTGCTCAGTCTGCTCCAGTGAGGTCTAAATATCTCGTATCTCCATTTTTATCGTTTTTCAGTTTTTGACGTAATCTAAAAATGCCTATTGTCCATTACGTTGTGTGTAAATTTCATAACAAATGAACCAGAAGAAACGGCCCAAAATGACTCAGAAAGACGTCTGGTTCCATTGACTTCCATTAAAAGTAGAGTATGTTTTTTCTTTCTTCTGTAAAGTTACGATTTCAAGGTTTTGATCCGACAGCAGCGACATGCAGTTACAGAGAAAAATAGAGTAAACCAGTAAAAGTTCAATTTTAAGCCTGCAGAAAAAACCAACACAGACCAGCATGCCATCTTTGCTGGTCTGGTGCTGGTTCAGATGGTCACCCAGCATGGTCATGCTCTAGCACTAGCATCCAAAACACAACACATGCTGGTTGTGCCGGTGGCCAGGCGTGCTGGCCTGTGCTGCCAGGATACTTACTTTTTGTTAAAAAACTATTTTTCGCACTGTCCATTACGTCACATCTTGCCAAAGACAAAGTGCTAACAAGCATTCTTCATATTTGACCTTCTGGACATTTCCTGGCTCAGCGGCAGAGTCTGGGACTGACCGGGACTTTCCTTTTCTCGTGTACTGGTTTCAGTTTTAGGTTTAGTGGATGTACCTCAGGAATGCAGACTTGTGGCCAGAGATATGAAGAATATATACGGGAGCCACTTTCAACTTTTTTTTAAAAGGCTCTACATTATAATTTCCTTGTTACTGTTTAATTTCATATCTTATTCCCTCACTAAAACACACTGAGATGCACAAATACTCACTTGTTTAACATTCTGGCGATGCCAAAGTCTCCCAGCTTCGCTTTGGCGCCTCCTTGAGTGAGGAAGATATTCTGCCATGTATCATAAAAACAAAGCAGTTAATATCAATCTCAGTATCGTTTCGATATTGACAATAATTCATAGTACGGATACTGAATCATTGATAATATACTAAATAATTTAAAGTAGATGCTCAATAATAATAGATACTGAATAATTCATAATAGATACTGAATAATTCATAGTAGATACTAAATAATTCATAATAGATACTGAATAATTCATAATAGATACTGAATAATTCATAGTAGTAACTGAATAATTCATAGTAGATACTAAATAATTCATAATAGATACTGAATAATTCAAAGTAGCAACTAATTAATTCATAGTAGATACTAAATAAGTCATAATAGATACTGAATAATTCATAGTAGATACTGAATAATTCATAGTAGATACTAAATAATTCATAATAGATACTGAATGATTCATAGTAGTAACTGAATAATTCATAGTAGTAACTGAATAATTCATAGTAGTAACTGAATAATTCATAGTGGATACTAAATAATTCATAATAGATACTGAATAATTCAAAGTAGCAACTAATTAATTCATAGTAGATACTAAATAAGTCATAATAGATACTGAATAATTCATAGTAGATACTGAATAATTCATAGTAGATACTAAATAATTCATAATAGATACTGAATGATTCATAGTAGTAACTGAATAATTCATAGTGGATACTAAATAAGTCATAATAGATACTGAATAATTCATAGTAGTAACTAAATAATTTATAGTAATACTTGAATAATTCACAGTATTCACTCAATAATTCATAGCTGATTTAAGGGATTATCCCTTCACACAATTATAACTTATTATGATTCATACTGGCCCACACT